>NC_087217.1:23521311-23536311 GCF_015104395.2 Macrobrachium nipponense
AAATGTGATATGACTTTATATATATATATATATATATATATTTATATATATATATATATATATATATAATATCGAACTACAATTGTCCTTTAATATCTAATTCGCTCTACCTCGGATTTTCATATATGTTTAACCGAGGGGGAATTTCGTAACTATGTAATTGACTGCTTAGTAGTTCCATTTCCATTTGTTGTTGTCCTTTAAGTGTAATTCTAGGCTGTGGACCATTTGCTTCTTGACTAGGCTGTTTGATTGTTCCGTATTTTACTTTTTTGTTTTTATGTTTAGCTTTGATATTTCGAAGCTATTTTTCATTCTTTTATAAATTGTACCCTGATGAGGTGTATTAAGAATACACGAAAGCGCTAGTACTGCTGCTTTTCAATATTCCTGCTGGCTCTTGACATACATAACATACATGCATATATATATATATATATATATCATATATATACTATATATATATATATATATATATTATATATAGATATATATATATATATATATATATACTACTTTATATATATATATATATATATATATATATATATATATATATATATATACACACACACACATTGGCATTAATGTATATGCCCACTAATTAATTAACACTAGGAAACACCCCTGCAATACACTGACCATCAGCCACAAATCCAATCAATCAAATGACTAAGGAAAAAAAAGTTCTTATAAAGGGGAATAGTAACTCGGAAAACAATTTTGAAATTCTGTATTTAAAAGCTCCAGCACACGAGAATATGGGACTGAAGGAGATAGTATCTTTGTGAGTTTTGAGGAGGCCATAGAAATAAGTTAATTGGATTGATTGCTTTAAATATTTCCAAAACTTCTACATTCTTCTTAGTAGTACCGATGTTTCTGATTTTCCTGAAGGAATCTATTAGGACATCATGACTGTTTTTTTTTTATAATTTCTCATAAATAGTTTATCATTTAAAAGTTCACTGATCTTTTCTTGGTAGAAACTCATGTCCATTAACACAATTTTACCTCAGATCTGGTGTAGATATCCTTGATGACCGGATCCTTATCATTGGTGAAATACAACTTCGGCTGACCTTTGAGTACCAAGTCGTGGATTCCCCAGCGGTAGTTTGTCAAGCCTATCAAGTCCTTGAAGGTGTCTATGGGCTTCATCTTGCTCTGCACCGAGAGCTGGGCGACGAGGGAGGACGTGAAGACGGTCGAGATGACCAGGCAAAATATCAGCCACCAGCTGAGGAGCATCTGAAGGAAATGATGAATGGGATTTCTGACTGGTATTTCATTGTTGATATATTTGAGAGCATCTTTTGCTTACTCTGGGAGTAAGCCTATAAACTACTATGTTGTTGTTGTTGTTGTCTATGGAAAACCTAAAATGTGTTTCTCATTGAGTTAAAGTCCCAGGAATGCCTGGGTTTTTGTTTACTTTACAAAATGGAAAAAAAACCCTTTTATATATGTTGTCCCCCAATCGTCCAGGCCCCCATTATTTTTAGAAAAATGCGTATTTGTTTTAGTTTCCGTTGGTTACAACCTAAAATCCCTTTGACCCTTAGGTTTTTAGCAGCGCCCCTGTAAGGTGGTAGGTCAGATTTTATGTGTTATAGATCTAAATTATAGAATATAATAGACAATTATAAGAAATATATTTATATAAGAATAATATACATTAGAAATAAATAAGAAATATGGAGATTTATATAAATATATTAATAAACGAAAATTAAATAATAATAAAATTATAATATGATAAAATTAATATATATATACATCATATCCATTTAAATATATAATATTAGACCAAAATATAAGATATAGTCTATGCCGCCCAAAATAAGATATAGATTAATATGTAGTAGAATATAACAGATTTTTATATTAGATATAATAGATATATATATATATATACTAGTATATATAGATATATATATAAAAAATAATTTATATATATTATTATAATATATATATAGATATATATATATATAAGATATATATATAATATATAAATATATATATAATTATTTATAGATTGCATACTTACATATATATATAAAAATATAATAGATATTAATAATATAAAAATATATCCAAAATATATATAAATTATTATTATATATTATATTATATAGTAGTATATATATATATATATATATATATATATTATATATATGTAAATATATATAGTGGATATATATATATATATATATATATATATATATATTATAATATATATTTATATATATATATTATATATATATATGTATATATATATATTTAGATATAGGATTTATAAATTTTCTATATATATATATATAGAATATATATATATATTATATATATATTATTATATTATATATATTATAATGCATATGCATAGTTACATATATATATTATATATATGTATATTTAAATGATATATATATATATATATATATATAAAATATATATATTATCTATATATATATCTAATATATTATATATATCATATATATATGTTATTATATATATATATATAATTAATATAGTTATCTATGTAATTATATATAGATATATTATATTATATAATATATATTCTATATATATATATATATATTGATATATATAGTTATATATATATATATATATATATTATATATCTTATATATATATATATATTATAGATGATATATATATATTATTTTTATATAAAATACATATAATAATTATATATATTCAGATATATCTATATATCTTATATATATAATATATATATATATTTATATTAATCTATATATATATATATATATAGATTATATACTTTATATATAAAAAATATATATATATTATTGGTAAATCTATATATCTTTATATACTATATATATGTATATTATCTATATATATCTATATAGAATATATATATATATATATATATATATATATATATATATATATATATATATATATATATATATATATATATATATATATATATATATATATATATATAATATATGCACAGAGGCACATGCATACACATATATGTATGTGTGTGTATGTGCATGTACTTATATGCTCACTCTTGCAAATACAAATACACATACACACACAATTTTTAAAAAGTATTTCCATCAATACGTTTTTTTTCTGGCTTTAAAAATGACAGATTTACTTGCATCAAAATTCATTACTTAGAAAAAAATATTAAAAAATCCACTGCTTTTACAACTCAGTGATTTTGTTGCAAGCGCCACTCCAGGATAGCAAGATTTATATCATATCAATATTATTAACACATATCAATATTATTATTGTTTGGGCATGAATAGTAGTCATAGCCTCAAGTGTTATTGTATTTCATACTGGAGAATACTGTCGTTATTAATGTCCTCATAGACATCAACAAAAGATTCACCTCACCCGTCCAGTGCTGTGCCTAGGGCGGGTTATGGACCAGTTGAGAATGATGCTCTCCTCTCCCGTGACTTTCGACCTCAGATTCTGCAGAATCCAGAAAAACGCTACCCAGATCACGGTGCTCGCCAGCAAGTAAATCCAAACGTCCACTGCAGGTATCAGAGAAAGGTGGTGTTGAAAGGTACTATTTCAGCTTCTGAGAAATCAAAGATATCACACTATACTCGGCTTTTTTCCATCTGTCCATCCGCCTGTTGTGTTTGCGCATGGTAACACTTAGTTCCGGAATTAAATAATATCCTATTTCGAATATTAACAGTGTAATTCGCATTCATTAAATTATTAAAACAATTTTCAGTTGCAAATGTACACCCAGATATCCTTTTTTTACCTAAAACTTACACATAGCGTAACTATTTAAAGCCTGGGACGCAGTGTTACCATGCGAAAACACCAAAGGCGGATGGACAGATAGAAAAAACAGAGTATAGTTATAGCAATGAATCTGCCTACTCCTAGATCTGCTTAATAGCGTTACATGCGATAGTACACGGTTTCTCTCCATGTAACCATGTTTAAGCGTATATATACTTATATATGAATATATATATTTATTATATATACATAATCATATATGAGGTGTGTATGTATATGTACACATATAGTATCTATAATATAATATTATATATCATATATATACATATATATAATATATAGTAAAATTACAATATAAAATTATGTAAATATGAAATAATAATATATATATAGATATATATATTAATATAGATATATATATATATATATATCATATATATATATATATATATAGAAATAGATATAGAGGTATATATATAATATATACGAATAAATTAGATATATATATATATAAAAATAAAATATAAATAGATATATATATAAATATATATAGTATATATTTAGATTAATATATATAATATATTATAATAATTGATATATATATATATATATTATATATATATTATATATAGTAGAAATATATATGATATATGTATATATAATATATACATATCTATAGATATATATATATATAATATCTATATATATATATATATATATATGTTATATTATAATATGATATATAGGATAATATAATATATATATATATGATATATATTATATATATATATATATATATATATTTAAATATATAATTTATATGTATATATACGATATATATATATATATATATATATATATTAATATATTATAGATATATCATATCTTATATATATAATAAGATTATATATATATATGATATATATATATATAGTATATATATTTTATATATATATATATATATATATATATATATATATAAGATATATATTTTGTATAAGTATATAGTATATATATATTTTATATATATGTATGTATATATATTATATTATATAATATTATATTATAATTAATATATATATCTATAATATATATTATATAAGTATATATATATATATATTTATAATATATTATATTATTATTATATATATCTATATATATATATATATATATATATATATATTATATAATATTTATATGAATATATATATATATTTATATATATGTATGTATATATATATAATATATATATATATAATATATATATATATATAAATCATATATATATATATATATACATATATATATATGTATAACTGAATCACGAAAGTTAGGAACGTGATAAATCTATAAATAAAGATAAATGCCACGAAGGAAAAATAAACGAACGAGTCTGCAAGATCTTTCGACTTTAAAAGTCCTTTACTGAGCAGATACTGACATAAATACGAGAAAAGACAATACAGGAAGGTTCGTATAACTGACAGATAGGGATTATAAAGGGATTAGTACCCAGAATCCGATACACCTGGAAGATAAGAAAACTTCCCAAACAAGCATAAACAATGGGTGCAATTAAAGGTTTAAGACAATCATCTTAGATACAATTTCCAGACAATTAAAGGATTATAGGTGACAGCTATTCGGAACTTGGTAAACAAAACCATATTCACAAAACATGACAGACATACATTACAACAAAATTTAATAACTCTAAGGCAACTGATTTTTATTTAAGTCAGTAATTATATCTTTGAGGTCATTCTTTTTCCTCTATGTTTTTACGAGCATTGCGAATTGTCAGTCCACAATTTTTTGGATCAAGAAATTGAATACATAAGAAAAATAGGGAAAGATTTATGCTATCCTTCACATATATTAGACATTTGTTATAATAAAGCCCACAAAAAGTTTTATACTGTAAATAACACACAGAAAGAAAATTCTAAGAACATTCTCAGTTTGCCTTATTTTAACGGATTTTAAACCATTAAACCATTGTTAAAAGCTTTTAATGTCAACCTTGTTTTTTCCTATAATAACACACTAAAAGAATGTTAATAAAAAATGGCCCCAGAGAAAGCAACAACATAATATATAAAATTCCATGTATGGATTGTCCTTCTCATTTCTATTTCTCGGACAGTCCAGCAAAGGCTTAGAAGTAAGGCTAAGCCAGCATAAATACTCTGTAAAAACTGGGCAAAAATCTAATGCATTATTCATTCATTTAAGTGAAAACAACCACCGAATTAATTGGATTGATAGTTCAGTAACTGCATGGTCAAGAGATGTCTTATCACGAAATCTTTTAGAATCTGCTTTAATACAACTTACTTTTCATTGTAATTTCAATGTTAGTCGTGGCCTTTTTCATTTAGACCCTTGTATCTGTAACATGTTTAAGAATGACCTCAAAGATATAATTACTGACTTAAATAAAAATCAGTAGCCTTAGAGTTATTAAATTTTGTTGTAATGTATGTCTGTCATGTTTTGTGAATATGGTTTTGTTTACTAAGTTCCGAATAGCTGTCACCTATAATCCTTTAATTGTCTGGAAATTGTCTTAAACCTTTAATTGCACCCATTGTTTATGCTTGTTTAGGAAGGTTTCTTATCTTCCAGGTGTGTCGGATTCTAGGTACTAATCCCTTTATAATCCCTATCTGTACTGTTATACGAACCATTCTTGTATTGTCTTTTCTCGTATTTATGTCAAGTATTCTGCTCAGTAAAGGACTTTTAAAGTCGAAAGATCTTGCAGACTCTTCGTTTATTTTTCTTCGTGGCATTTATCTATATATATATATATATATATATATATATATATATATATATATATATATATACATATATATACATATATATACACATGTATATATACACACACCTGTAAAGGGTCGAATCAAAAGCAAGTACTGCGGCAGAGGCTGGCGCTTCAGGGAAACAATGACCATTGTATCAGAGGGATACTGTGGGGGCATGGTCCATAATTGGGTATTTCCCATCGCTGGTCGTCGTCACCAAGCTCATGTCTCCTTCTTCCCTCTGGAAGATGCCAATCATGCCCGTCCAGGTGCCATTGGCCGTCGGAGTGCCAAACTGCAGATCTGGCGTGAGACGGATCTCGAACCTACAAGAGATTATTCTTACTCTTGCAAAACGCTTTTTATTGTACCACAATATATTTGCCCATTGTAAGTAAGTATGAAAATATATATATATATATATATATATATATATATATATATATATATATATATATATATATATATATATATATATATATATATATATACTATATATATAAATATATATATATATATATAATATGCATATATATATATATTTATATATATATATATATATATATATATATATACATCATACTAAAAGGAGCCCATAAAAACACCAAAATGTAGAGAGAAAAGTACTATATTTCAGAGACTGCTGTCTCTCTCTTCTGAAGAGAGAGACAGCAGTCTCTGAAATATAGTACTTTTCTCTCTACATTTTGGCGGTGTTTTTATGGGCTCCTTTTATTAGATGGAATTCTGGTTGTTTACAGAACACTTTTCTCCAGTCTATATGCATAATATTTATTTATATAATATATATAATATCTAGATATTTCTATATATTCGTATGTAATATATATATATATATTATCAATGTTAGTGTATTTAATTTATTAAAATAAATCTATAATACTATATATATAGTTAGATATTATCTATATTCTTTATATATTATGTATATATGGTATATAGATAATATCTATCTATATATATAGTATTATAGTATTATAAATATATATATCTATATACCCACATATACAGTTATCTATATTATTATATAATATATAACTATTATATATATATATATTATTTATATATAATATCTATATTATGTATATATATAGAAAATATAATATATATTATATAATAATCTTATATAATATCTTATATATCTAATATATATAATCTATAATAATATCTATATACCACAATTATATGTATATATATATTTTATATATATCATATATATATATATATTATATATATGATCTCTATATCATTATATATACTTATAGAATAAAGGTTTTATAATTCACGAAGGAAAAATAAACAACAGAGTTTCTACAAGATCTTTCGACTCAACGTACTTTACTGAGCAGATAAACCTCCTTTCCTTCGTGTTTATACCTTTATCTATGGATTTATCACGTTCCAAACTTTCGTGATTCAGGTATATACACACACACACACACACACACACATACACACACACATATATATATATAATATATATATATATACTATATATATATATATTATATATAGTATATGCATATATATATATTATAGTATAATATATATATATATATATATACTTAGATACTATAATTTATATATATATGCATGTATAATATATATATATTATAACTTTTAATTATATATATATATATATATATATATATATATATATATATAATGTTATATCTTATATTATTATATATATATATATATATATATATATATATATCTATATTATATATTATATATATATAATAATCTATTATATCTATTTACATATTATCCCAGACCTCACCCACTGTGGGATTAAAGATAATCAAAACCTGGAGGCGAAAATATTTCACAGCAGAGTCAAAATACAAATTCCCAAAACGCCCCAGAAGAGACTGAAACCCACGTAAAGTTCAAAATGGGCAACACAGCGTCGACGATCCTTTTGCTCAAAGAGTCTTGCAGGACTCCAGGTCTGGACAGGTCAGACATATCCACCAGCATGTCAATGTACGGAAAAGACGGGAACATTGAAAGAACTTCGCAATGCGATGGGCCTTGGCGGTTCTTCGCCTCGTCTGGTGAAAGAGAAATGAATGAGAGTCAAGTTTTTGATGACAACATCATTTTTCGTCGCTCCTTGATAATTAATTAAAGGGAAACCTATCATAAGCATATATATATATATATATATTATATATATATATATTATATATTATATATAATTAATATTATATATATATATAACTTATATATATATATAATATATATCTATATTAATATAATATATATAAATATATCTTAATATCTATATATTATATATATAATAGTTATATATTATATATATATTACTTGGATTAGACAAATGGATAGGAGTATTTTTTATTTATTTGTCTGCATTCTGTATAAATGTATGGATAAGCTTGTGTACTTCTGTAATATCTATATATATATATATATATATATATATATATATATATATATATATATATATATATATATATATATATATATATATATATATATATATATATATATTCTCACACATATGTATATTTATATATAATAGATAGATAAATAGATAGAAGTATAAGTGTAACTAATATAATATATATCTATGTATATATTATATCAATATATATATATATATATTATAATAATATATAATATTATATAAATATATATATATGATATATATTATATATATATATATTATATATGCATGTGTGTATGGGTGTGTATGGGTGTGTATGTACGTATATATGAATAGACTGATAGATATGCAGATAGACAGAAAAATAGGTGCTTCACCAATGAACCTGTGCAATCAAATTTCCCAAATACTCACAAGGAAACGGCTCCAGTCCCTCAGGCATATTTGACGTGAGACTCCAAGACCCCACGACCTCTCTCTTTGCGACGCCCCCATCGCAGAAGAGGCAGCGGCTGAACAAAGTCACTTTTTCGGCGGAAGCTATGAATATTGACGGAGAGGGATAAGACAAATTCAGAGGATAATGGATAATAATGAGAGAATGACTGAAATCGTGTTTCACTGTGTTTGTGGTTCAGACGAGGAGGCAAATGGAACGGAGATGAAGTTTAGATCTTAGGCTTGATTGAAGACCATCAGGTCATAAGAGGGAGATAGAAATGCTAAAATAACAGAAAAATATACGTGTTTTCAAATAAACCAAATGTATGAAGGGTTCCTTTACCAGCAGCATAGAGATCTTCGCAATGGCTTCTGGAGTCTTTCCGAAGACACAGCGACTGGCCACTAGAATCCTGGAGAGCTCTGAAGGTCAGGTCACTTAGCCCGACGTACAGAAGGTGGATAGTGTTGCGGAATATTGGCTCCCAGAGAGTAGGCTGAACTTCTTCTTTCCTTCCTATCAAGAGAATCTTGGTCTCCGGTCGAACCCACAGTTTCGAGGAATGAAGGAACCTGCGAGAAAATGTATTCAAAATGACATTCTTTCGTGGGGAAAAAGCGAGCCATTATTAGAAACTCAAAAAATGATGTGAAAACATCACTGGTGGTTTTCGAAAAATAATGCCTTTAAGGAAAGAACCTGCAAACAAATGTATTAAAATTATACACACACACACACACACAAATATATATATATATATATATATATATAATATATATATATATATATATATTATATATATATATATATATATATCACTTCAGGAAATCCGAAGACACATGGATGTTTTTAGAAGAAGATTTATTCATTAAGAAACGTTTCGCACATGACTATGTGCATCATCAGTCTGAAAAATGACAAAATAATAACATTAAAAATACTAAAAATACAGAGGATTCTTAAAAGGACAATTAAAATACATTAAAAGATAAAAAAAAGAAGCAAAGTAAAAACAAATGCTGTTACACCAACCTTCAAGTACAACGGAAGAAGATAAAATGACCAAAGAAGGAACACTAATCTCCAAAGACGACTATGCCAGATATAGTTGAGTAGAAGAGCAACCACCGTTTAACGATGGAACGAGTCTTTTTATATATAATGACTCTAAGGTAGTCAGATAATCTGCATCCTTAGAATACCCCAGTATGGAAAAGTGCTGCTTCTTGACCTCAGTTTTAGAATTGATAGCATGATTTTTTTATATTTGAATGTTCTGGTCTGCTCAATCTTTGCCCCGTTCTAAAACTTAACTTTGAACTAATTATTTTCATCCTGCCACAACGGTTTTTAATGTTCCGAAAAAACTTATGCATGCTTCAACCCCTTATATTTTTAACTCCAAATTTTCATATAAACTGAAATAAATTATTGAAACTGAAATACCGTGATTTAATTTAAAATTTATATCATATAATCCCAGTAAAACTGGCTCCTTGTTTGGCTTCAAGGACCGTCTGCAGCCCTTCATGAGATACAATGTGGTCTATAAGTTTACATGCCCAGGAATTCCTGGTACTTATATTGGATCAACGAAAATGTTGTTGCAGATGCTTTATTGCAGTCACTTAGGGTTAAGTTTTAGGACGGGGCAGATTGAGCAGACCAGAACATTCAAATATAAAAAAGCATGCAATCAATTCTAAAACTGAGGTCAAGAAGCAGCACTTTTCCATATTAGGGTATTCTAAGGATGCAGATTATCTGACTACCTTAGAGTCATTATATATAAAAAGACTCGTTCCATCGTTAAACGATGGTTGCTCTTCTGCTCAACTATATCTGGCATAGTCGTCTTTGGAGATTAGTGTTCCTTCTTTGGTCATTTTATCTTCTTCCGTTGTACTTGAAGGTTGGTGTAACAGCATTTGTTTTTACTTTGCTTCTTTTTTTTATCTTTTAATGGATTTTAATTGTCATTTCAAGAAACCTGTGTATTTTTAGTATTTTTAATGTTATTATTTTGTCATTTTTCAGACTGATGATGCACATAGTCATGTGCGAAACGTTTCTTAATGAATTATATATATATATATATATATATATATATATATATATATATATATATATATATATATATATATATATATATATATATATAGTAGATGAAAAGAGGGGAAATGGCTAATAATATGTTTAAAGTGTCATGTAATGATAGTGAAGTCACATAGCTCTCCTCGCTTAGAGACAAGAGGTGGTGAACAAGCAACTTGACTCAGAAATAATTCGCCCGGTCGTGAGGCATGTACATTCATTTGTATGCGTATTACAGGCGTACTAGTTCGGGGCACTTGTGGAAGACGCATTCTTTGAGATGAACGATAATAGATCAAGTGGTTACTCCGAGTGTCGGGAGAAATCGCCCATCGTAAAGGTAGGACACATTCCATAAAAAACTTAGAAAAACTGTTACCTTTTGAAAAGAGAGAGAAGTGTGCAATACTCTCTTTACGTGAAAACTTTGAAAAGAGTGATGTGGGGGATATGTTTTTATACCTATTATCTTTATTACAGATGGGTCCAATTCCATGGTTGATTAGAAACGGGATTCTCTAACCTGACTAATACGAGACTTAGTGACATTTTGGGTTTGGGAGTGAAACCTTAGTCAGGAGGGTAGAATGTTATCTTACTGGTTTCTTTATGGGTAGATTTGGGTGTTTATGCCATTATGACTTGTTAATCATTTTGTTCTATGTTATAACCAATTGCCTTGGGAAATAAATAGTATATTTTCTATATTTACACAGTCTTAATAAGCCTCGGGACATGTTGCAGACAGGGCACCGTTGGCAACAGGTAAGAGTTCCCAGTTTGTGTAGTTTAGGGAATAAGGGGGGGTGAAACATATATTATATTTATATATATAATTAGTATATATATATATATATATATATATTATATATAATTATATATTATGAGATATTCACGTCGGTATAGTTACCAAAGCATTTCTGTGTTATCCAAAAAGGTCAGGTCAGCTACGAGGATCTGGCAGGTGCAGGTGAGTCTTTCCCAAAAAAGGGTCAGGTCATCTTTATGATTCACCTCATGAGTAGCAAGATCAACTGTCAGCAGAGGAAGGGAAGTTATGAAACTCAGTCTGCAATTTCAAGAAATGAATTAGCTTCGTAATTTCAAGAAATTAATTAGTTCCCTAATTTCATGAAAAGAAATAGTTTCCTAATTTCAAGAAGTGAATTAGTTTCATAATTTCAAAAAATGAATTAGATTCAATAAATGAATTAGTGTCCTAATTTCAAGAAATAAATTAGTTTCTTAATTTCAAGAAATGAATTAGTGTCCTTATTTCAATAAATGAATTAGTTGAAAAAGAAACCTACAAAATCACTTTGTAACTTGTTTACTTCTAAGTATTTACATTTAATTTTACTCCACACTCGAGTACTTTCAGGCCCTATCTGTTGGGCAGGAAACCTAATCTCCAGGTCAGCAGGGTCAATCTTATCTTCTTTTAATATCAAATCTCGGCTTATGGAATCTTCTGAGGTAAAACCTTTGTAACCTGCCCAACAGACTTTTGGTGACCACTCCCTTACCACAAGGGTTAATCCCATTGACCATCAGCTCAGGATATCAGAGCGACAAGAGGGGATTGGCAACTCTCTAGGAAACCAGAACAGCCATCACATAAATGACAGCTCAACGAGAAGAAGTTCCCGAAGACTTCAGGGCCTTGACCCAGGCTAACATCCCAAACATCTCTTGAAAATGGCCACAGATAGGGCCTGAAAGTACTCGAGTGTGGAGTAAAATTAAACGTAAATACTTAGAAGTAAACAAGTTACAAAGTGATTTTGTGGGTTTCTTTTTCAATCTTCAGAAGAAAACTGAAAGAAGTTTTTGTTTGGTTCAAAATGAATTAGTGTCCTGATTTCAAGAAATAAATTAGTGTCCTAATTTCAAGAAATGAATTAGTTTCCTTATTTTAAGAAAAGTATTAGTTTTCTTATTTTAAGAAACGAATTAGTGTCCTAATTTCAAGAAATTAATTAGATTCCAACTTCAATAAATGAATTAGTTTCCTAATTTTAAGAAATTAATTAGATTCTTAATTTTAAGAAATGAATTAGATTCCAACTTCAATAAATGAATTAGTTTCCTAATTTTGAGAAATTAGTTAGTGTCCTAATTTGAAGAAATGAATTTGTTTCCTAAATTCAAGAAATGAACGACGCAGTTTCCTAAAATCAACAAATGAACTACCTTCCCAATTTCATGAAATGGATCATTTTCCTATGTTCAAGAACTGAGTTAGTCCCCTATTTTCAAGAAATTAATTATTTAAGTAATTTCAAGGAATGAATTATTTCCTACTTGCAAGAAATTAATAAGGTAGCTAATTTCAATAAATAAATTAGTTCCCTAATTTCAAGAAATAAATTAGTTCCCTAATTTCAAGGTATGGACTAGTTTCATACTATCAGGAAATAAATTAGTTTCCTTAAATCAAGAAATTAATTAGTTTCCCAATTTCAAGGTATAGATTAGTTTCATAATATTAAGACATTAAATAGTTACCTTAATTCAAGAAATGAATTACTTTTCTAATTTCAAGATATGAATTAGTGACCTGGTTTCAAGTAATGAATTTTTGCCTTATTTCAAGAAATTAATTATTCAAGTAATTTCAAGGAATGAATTTTTTTCCTACTTGCAAGAAATTAATAAGGTTCCTAATTTCAAGAAATGAATTAGTTTCCTAATTTCATGGTATGGATTAGTTTCATAATTTCAGGAAATTATTTAGTTTCCTTAATTCAAGAAATTAATTAGTTTCATAATTTCCAGGTATGGATTAGTTTCATAATTTTAAGAAATTAAATAGTTACCTTAACTCAAGAAATGAATTACTTTCCTAATTTCAAGATATGAATTAATGACCTAATTTCAAGCACTAATTTGTTTCCTAATTTCATGAAATTAATTGAAGTAATTTCAAGGAATGAATTATTTTCCTTACTTGCAAGAAATGTAATTTCAAGAAATGAGTTAGTTTCCTAATTCCATGAAATTGATAAGCTTCCTATATGCAGGGAACATGCTGCTTTTGCTGACACATGCTAATCAGAGATGGGGATTGCTGAATGTTTATAATATAAACATGGAGCTAAATAGAACATATATCTTAAGAAATGCAGCAACTTAATTTACAGATAAGTTGTGTTTAATGACGTTCTTTAGCTTAGATTACAGAATGGCAGTTTAAAGGTGGTTTTAGAAAGACGCGTTTTGTAAATCAGAAATATTGTTGATTACCGAGGACAAAACTGTTACTGAAACATTGTCTTTCACCAGAATCTGAGATATATATGTATATGAACGTCAGTGCAACTTTTATTGAAAAGTCTGTTAAGTTTATGACATACAGAAGGTTTCTTGTAACTTATTTTTGAAATGAGCAGAGATTAGATATTAAAAACGAAGATTTCTATCATGAAAACGAGAGGTTTTGC
>NC_087217.1:23548811-23551311 GCF_015104395.2 Macrobrachium nipponense
GCTCTCTTGATATAGTCTTTACTTTTGAAAATCGGGTTTCATCCACAAATCATTCACGAAAAAAGCTGTGTTAAGTAAAAATATTTATTACCACAAATAACTCAATATGTATTGCACAGGCAATTAAAGTTTTATATTGTGGGAGATCTTTCAGCCTGGCGGCAAAGAAATGCAGTCGTGTAGGGCTGTAGGCTACTACGAACTGCTTTGTAATGGGAGCACATAGCCAGAAAATCTTTGAGCTGACATGCTACTTTTAACCTTGATTAAGATTTGTTTAAAGACAATAGCTTTGTAAACAGCAACTAGTATTCGATCCATGTCAACGTCAAAGTAATCTAAGTGTGAAATCTGTTACGTTAGCCAGTATCGAGTGACTTGCGCTTTCCCGCTCGAAGTTCTAGGGCTCCTCCTCACATCATAGAAAACGCTCTTGCGGATGCAACTAGATTTGTTCAACTTACCTTAGCTGTCGCAACATTGAGTGCCATTAACGTCAGCTAACTTTAATCGCTTTGGAACTCAAACATAAGTTCGTAGAAACTAAAATAATTGCCTTCACCACTTACGATGATGCAATATATCCCCGTTCATGAAGCAAAACGAGTAAATATTGTCGTCGTGATACATAGTACTAAAATCAGAAATTCACATTCTATCTACCAGATCTCTATGAACGAATCCATCTGAGAAATTCCAATTACTTCGGACATATATAGTGTTTTTAAGTATCTGAACGGTTTTATTTTGCAGTTTTAACTTATATGATATAATTTGCAGTATATTTTCATATTCTAGGGTAAATTTAGCGATATTATGTCTTTCCAGTAAAAGCAAATGGGAAATTGGATGAACGAAAGCTAATGAAAACTGTATCTTCAGTTTTCTTGTCGAGTGTACACAAAACGATGGTTCGATGAAAACATGGTGAAAAGAAAACAATGGTATGGTGAAAAGATGGTATAAAGAAAACTATGGTATGGTATAAAGAAAAGATGGTATCGGGAAAAGATGGTGTAAAGAAAACGATGGTATGGTAAAAAGATGGTGTACAGAAACCGATGGCATGGTGAAGAGATGGTGCACAGAAAACGATGGTATGGTGAAAAGATGGTGTTCAGAAAACGACGGTGATGATAATATGGTGTAATGACGAAAATACTGAGAAATAATCGTATGATGAAAGGGATGAAACTCGGTGAAGCGTGAGAGAATTTTGATGTCTTTCAGGCACACCGAACATTTTCCCTCCCTACTTTTCTCTCTCTACTCTTTTTCACTATTTTCCACCCTGGGAGAACCGGCAAAAAAGGAAAAAAAAAAAAAAAAAAAAAAAACTCTAAAGGAGACTTCTGATAGGACCCAAATTACGATTCCTCCCTTTTTTTTCTGTCCAGATACTAAGTCCACTTCTTGGACACCGTTGACTAAAAAATCTGGAACCAAAGACTGCCTCAATCCTTTTCCCAAATGATTTTTTTAAGGTCCATTCGAATCGATAAATAAAATAATTTTTTGCTTCATTATAAAATAAAATATTTTTTTTTCTAAAAGGATTGCCTCCTCTCAAGGGAATTCTTTTTACCTCGATAAATGTTTAGTGGTATTTTGTACAATACCTTGTTATAATTGTGTTTATAATGAGAGAATTAGGCCTATGCTGTTAGTGTTTTAAGTGTTGGCTTCTTTGATATCTTCAGTTCCCGTTTATAGATAGATAGATAGGTAGGTAGATAGATCAAGAGAGAGAGAGGAAACCCTAATGATTTGTGCTTTTTATGTTCTTGAGTGAAAAACTCTACTAACTAAGCTGAAGTTTGGCATAATATATATAAATATATATATATATATATATATATATATATATATATATATATATATATATATAATATATATATATATATATATATATATATATATATATATTATAGAGAGAGAGAGAGAGAGAGAGAGAAGAGAGAGAGAGAGAGATGAGAGGGGGGGGGGGGGGGGGGAGGGGGGGGAGGACCTGAAGTGCTCAAAATGGATGTTATATTTAATACTAAACCAATACTTTACTATCTCTGAAATATTATTTTCAGGCCTCAATTCCTCTTGTATACATTGCAGGAAATCAAGCTAAAGACAAACATTGTTCCATAATATATGGCTTCAAATACACTTGTGTACATTCCAGGATGTCGATGGAATCCTTCAGTTCCAAATATGATTTTTCATCGACGCTCTGTACAATGAAAAGGGACGGAACCCAGCGGAGCGAAAGAGAACTTTGATGTCTCTCAGGTAAAGGGAAATAACCCCAATTCTCCTCATTTTTATTCCTTATTTTCCGAGGCGTTTTCCCTCTGAAAGCATTAAGGCTATTGGGAAAAAAGTAAGGAGAGATTTAATGGTTATAGAAAGAAATTCCGTCCTTTTTTTTTTTCTTGTCAGGGGAAATAAGGACGTTCATAACTTAAAGGAAAATAAGACTTTTGTTTAAGTCTTATTTGTAACCTTT
>NC_087217.1:23561311-23583811 GCF_015104395.2 Macrobrachium nipponense
CTCGCTCTATTGGTCTCATGGAGGAGCTTCATTCTCTGCTCAGACGTATATAGTTATGAGTAAATATATATATACATATATATATATATACATTTATACATATCTTATATATTTAATATATAATATATATATATATATATATATATAAGTATATATATATCAATATATTATATGATATATATATATAAATATATATATATATATATATATATATAATATATTATATATATATAGTATTTATATATATATATATATATATATATATATCGATATATATATATATATATATATATTAATATAATTTACTATATATATATATAAATATATATATATATATATCTATATAGATCTATATGTATATAATACGTTGTATTCACTATTTATTTACAGTATATATATCTGATATATATATATCTATATATATATATAATATATATATATATGAATAACGTGATCACAAAGTATATAAAACGTGATGCTATGTATAAATAAAGTTTTTTTTTTTTGCCATGAAGGAAAAAAATGAAAAAACGAGTTAGCCGAATACTTTCGGTCCTATTCGGACCCTTTACTGAGGCCTCAGTAAAGGGTCCGAATAGGACCGAAGGTATTCGGCTAACTCGTTTTTTCACTTTTTTTTCTTCGTGGCAAATAAAACCTTTATTTGTATATATATATATATATATATATATATATATATATATATATATATATATATATATATATATATATATATTTATATATATATTTTAGGGCTGTTGCCTTGTATAATAAGGCGCCTATGAGGTAATGTTAGACTTGCGATAATCTTACGCTAAGTCGGTTGGTATTGGCACTTCCATATTCATTGGAGTGTCTTGGGTTTGTAGATCACATACGAAGTCGGTATTATCTTCTTTGGTTATGACGACGATGTGTTAAACTCATGATGATTCAGTGATGAGGTGAGGTTCTAGTCGAAAACACGAAGTATAAAAATACATATATTCTTCTGAAGTTACATGGTGAAGATCAGGTATGATTGTACATGTCTTCTAATGACGATAGCTTGATCGCTTCTGCCAATGATGATGGCTAATTCTATTCTCTCTACATGATAAAGCTTAGGTAAAGAGGTACAGGTCTGCCAATGATGATGGCTGACTCTATTCTGCTCTGTCTACCATCTCGGTTACAAGTCATAAAGGAACAGACAGTAGCTCGAACATATGAACATACATACAAAATGAGACACACTATAGATCACGTAGGCCGTTTGAATTATAGGTCGCGGTAGTTGTCTCAAGCAGGGAGCTTGGACTAATGTTTTCAAAACAAATGAATGACTACAGGTGACGGCATGTTATCTTAGCCTACTTTTATTGTATACGTCATCTTTAGCGTCTCTAGTCTGATCACATTCCTGCAAGCAATCTGGTTGACCTCTTTAGTTTTAGTCTTTTATATATATGGACTAACATTCCATATTTTTATTGTGTAAACACTTACATAAAAGCTCGGTCAGCTACCAAAACCAACTACTGAATATTACTCAAACTTGACTTTCATTTGACTTATAGGTGTGTGATACAGACACTATGTGAATATATATATGTAGAAAATACTTATAAGTAAAAAAAAATTCATGGTGTACACAAATACAGATTCAAGTAAAGATATAAAACATTATGATATTGGTAAATAATAGTGATCACGTGATATATACTGATACAGTTTTTCACTTTATCTCATTAAGATACATATGCTACAGAAAATACTAATGTATTCTGATAACATGATAAAAATCATATTTTAACTGATAAAATTTTCATATATGAATTGATAAAATTATTAATGTTTATGCTGATTGATTCGTTGATTTTTATGCTAACTGTTATATGTCTGCAGTTATTGGTAAGATAAAAGGTAACAGATTGATTATAGGCTACCTGATTTATTTATACATATGTATATGGATTCATATAATTATGATTAATATATGTGCACTTTGAAAAGATTCCTATTGCGTACACGCAAAGATATATTTCGATTCTGTTATTTATGATCATTTATATATAGGATACATGATACTTTATATATAGGATACATGACCGAGGTTATACTACTACACATTTAACTAGCGTTCGAACAACTTTTCGTCCATTACACAGTTCCAGACAACCACCTATAGCCAAATGAAATGGCCAATTTCAAATGGTTAAAACAAGGGGAAAATTTGCCTGGGTGGGGTCCAACGTTCTATTCTGCTCTCATACTTGTTCTCTGCATCCTAAGCCACACGAATACGTTCGCGATGAATAAAATCACCCCCAGCACGAGTCCTTCGCCAGCAAAGTAGAGTTGAATATCCTTCGGGTCGTAATTGTCGGAGTATGTCCCTTTTGTAGTCGATTTCCGACAGCCGCCGGAGCGTTCCGCATTAAAATGAGATTAACGACGGGATACGGTGTCGGTCGAAGAAGTCCATGATGGTGCTTATTCCTTTCACATTGTAGGCGGTTGTTACTCGACTGCCGTCGTCCGCAGCGACGAACTATTTTTTTTTTTTTTAAGTTGCGATGTGAAACTCTCGTACTGCAGGATACTGTAACCAAGTTCCATTAATCAGCCTGCAAGTGAAATTATACTTGTCACAAGGGCAAAGTAAATTCAGACAACATCAAATACGGGCGGGAGAGAGCCATTAAGACCAGACTTAAACCACATGAATTCGCTGATATTTTATGGAATTCAAAAGAGAGCTGTACAAACTTTTTTATCCATGGCATTAACAATGAGTGAACCTATCCAGGTCTATGATGACTGCAAAAATATCCATAATTATAAAAAATAAACAGATAATACGAATCCCAAAGAAAATTCGATATTACTGGTAGTAAGTTACCAGACAAAGAAGTGGAAAACGGAGCTATTTGTAAGATTGCCAGGCAACATAAGAGTGAACGAGTATATTAACCCTCTTACGCCGGAGCCCTAAAAATCAAAACGTCTCCCGTATGCCGGGCCTGGTTTGAAGTGAGCGCGGAAGTGGAAAAAATAATTTTTTCAAAAAATTACAGCGCGCGTACTTTTGAAGATTAAGAGTTCATTTTTGGCTCCTTTTTTTGTCATTGCCTGAAGTTTAGAATGCAACCATCAGAAATGAAAAATAATATCATTATCATATGTAAATAATGCGATATATGGTAGCAAAAAAAAAAAAGAAAAAAAAAATTCATACATAATTGTATTCAAATCACGCTGTGCAGAAAACGGTCAAAGCTAACCAGTTACTTTTTTTTGCGTTGTATTGTACACTAAATTGCAATCATTTTGATATATAATACATTGTAAAACAATAAAAGCAACACCGGAAAAATATTATCACAAAATGATGTACGAATTCGTAACGCGCGGACGCAAAAAAATATTTTTTCAAAAATTCACCGTAAATCACAATATTGTTCTAGAGACTTCCAATTTTTTTCAAAATTAAGACAAATGATTGAATATTACGATACTGTAAGAGTTTTAGATTAGAATTGCAGATTTCGACCATTTCGGACGAGTTAAATTTGACCGAATGTCGAAATTTTTAATATATATATATTTTTTCATATGCATATATTTTCGAAGATGGAAAAGCTACAACCTTCAATTATTTTTTATTGTATTCTTCATGAATGTGCGCACATTTTGATATATGAAACTCTATAAAAAGGCTAATATGAAAAGGAGCAAATATTAGGATAATGCCATGTACGTATTTCGGAGACTTGCGGCCGCGAATCGGCGCGCGGAGTGAAGGTAAATATATTTTTCAAAAATTCACCATAAATCACAATATTGTTTTAGAGACTTCAAATTTGTTTCAAAATGAAGAAAAATGACGGAATATTACTAGGCCGTAAGAGTTTTAGCTTACAATTGCGTTTTTCAACTATTTCGGTAGAGTCAAATTTGACGGAACGTGGTTTTTTTTTCTATTTATCGTGATTTATATGCAAATATTTCGAAAAAAGAGAAAAGCTACAACCTTCAATCATTTTTAGTTGTATTCTACATGAAATTGCGCACATTTTCATATACAAAACTTTATGTAACAGCTAATTTTAAATGGTGCAAACATTTCAACAATCGCACAAAAAAATTCTGATTTTTTCGGAAGTGTTACCGCGCGAACGTAATTTTTTTTTTTCATAAATTCACCATAAATCGAAATATTGTGCTAGAGACTTCCAAGTCGTTGCAAAACGAAGGTAAATGATTGAATATTACTAGAATATAAGAGTTTTAGCTTACAATTGCGTTTTTCGACCATTTCGGTAGAGTCAAAGTTGACCGAAAGTTGAAATTTTTGCACTTAACGTTATTTTATATGAAAATATTTCAAAACTGATAAAAGCTACAACCATGGGTTGTTTTTTGTTGTATTGTGCATGAAATTGCGCACATTTCCATATATAAAACTTTATGTAACGGCAAATTTAAAAGGGTGCAAACATTAGGACAATCGCACGAAAAAATTTATCGGAAGAGTTATCGCACGAACGTAAGGAAAAAGTTTTTTCATAAATTCACCATAAATCGAAATATTGTGCTAGAGACGTCCAATTTGTTGCAAAATGAAGGCAAATGATTGAATATTACTATAATATAAGAATTTTAGCTTACAATTGCGTTTCTCGACCTTTTCTGTAGAGTCAAAGTTGACCGAAGGTTGAAATTTTTGCACTTATCGTTATTTATATGAAAATATTTCAAAATTGATAAAAGCTACAATCATGAGTATTTTTTAGTTGTATTGTGCATGAAATTGCGCACATTTTCATATATAATACTTCATGTAAAGGATAATTTAAAATGGTGCAATAATTATGTCAAAGTGACGAAATAATTTCCGAGATGTGTCACTGATACTTTTTAGTGCGATAAGAAAGAAATTCGCGCTTGCGCGCCTGCGTAGCGATTGTAAACAAAACAACGCCTTGATCCGTGAACTCCCAGCATCCCCCAAGGCGCGTGATACAAAAGTTTTCGGCTGGTAGGCCTATAAGTATTTTTCCGCGAATTTTTAAAAAAACTTTTTTGAGCCGACGTATGATACGTCCAATCGGCATACGGGAGACATTTTGACTCGACGTTTAATACGTCCAATCGGCGTAAGAGGGTTAATCATGATTCTGTATTTCTCTATGCTAACTGAAATTAAGTTGTGATAAAATCTGATCCTATGTGCCCTTAACAAAAGTTTCATATTCAATTTTCTCGCGCGCATCCTCTGAGGTTAATTTTTAAACTTTATTAATAGGCAGGCGATGCAACGAAAGAACCCACTATGTAACTAATTTCTATACAAACTTTGGGTTTTCCAAGAAAATGTGACATTTTCCCATGAATGTGATTTACTTGAACTGTCATAGGCTGAATTATTGACTCTAATTGTCTATGAGGTTCAGAAAAAATAATTCATTTTGTTGTTATAGAAATTCTATTTGATTATTTTGTTCATTAATTTTAAAATGATTGCGATTACTTAACTAAAGTTGCATTGCGCATACAGATAGACACTTGTACCTAACGTCTGCCTTGCCCATGAGAGGTTCGGGCTAAGCATTCCTTTCTCCAGCCAACCTGCTTTGCAAGCACAAGACGACACACACAGATGAAGCCTATGCAAGCAGATTATTGAGGTTAAAAGGAACAATGATGAATCGGCAATGATGACGTCGTCACTTGGCAGGAGATTGCTCTCAGCCAGCTAAGAGTTACGTTACTTGCTGTTATAAGTACGACTTTAGTATTTTCAAATGATATTTTTTTTTTTTTTTTTTAATTCTCCACCCACATGAGAAGAATGTCTGAAAAAAAAGTACCAAAATTGAACAATATATTAGTTTCATGTTGGAAATCTGCATGATTGTAAATAAATGTAATAATGTTAAATTAGACATTCCTTATTCAAGCTAATGAAAAAAGGGTTTCCATACAAATTTTATATATACTATTTGCCCTGTATAAGATTATTTGCATAGATATACATTTTCACTTCTAGACTTCCTGACTTTAAAATCTCTTTTATTTTATTTTATTTTATTTATTTATTATTATTATTTTTTTTTCATTGACTACGAATATAAATCACCGGGACAGACAATATGTCAGTAGGTTTTGATATGTGTTTGAACTTTTAGCTTATTTGTCATTACTAAAGCGTTAAGTTAGAGTTCAAATCTTTGCGCATATATATTTGGATATTTAATTAACCTATGGTTTCGTTTTGCTTATTGATTTTATCGTGATTCCTTTTTTTATTATAATTTGTAACCCTTCCGACTTCTTACGGAGTGTATTATATTGACTCCACTTGTGTCCATATTTATTTTATTTTTTATATTTATTTATTTATATATTTTTTATATATATTTGATAAATTAATGGTTAGCTTGAATATGTGGAAGAGTGTTCTAGCGGCGTACCGTATAAGGCTACTTGTGGTATCATTTCTACAGATACAAGATATGAATGATAAAGGTATTTAAAACCGCGAGAACCGCTATAATCCAGTTCGGATCCAATATCACGAATGTAACTCGTAAGACATTGACACTTTTTTATTTTATTGATCCGTTATTCTACTAAACCTATTGATTCTGGGTGATAAAATATATTATTGGTTTTCTTAATGGAAAGGAATTCGCACAACGAGTTAAGGAGATTATTGATTTACACCACCCGAGTCAGATTATCATGTGTTGAATTCCATGTTTACTGATTTAGCACTCATAAATATTCCTAACGCACTCAATTGCGGTGTTTGTTTTTAGTGCTATTAATTCTATTTAATGTGTCAAGGGGAACTATTAACACTAAGAAGTGTTTATTTGCTCTGTCAGACTCGTAACTTTGTTAATAATTCTACGTGTATTCTTTCAAGGATTGATTTGGCACAGGATAGGCCCCTAAACTGACAGGTGTCTTAGTGTGTCCCTTGTTTTCATGACACGTGTTACATTAGTTATGTGCTTCTTATATCTGTAAGCATTGTAGGCCAGTAAAAGAGATTTGGCTTTCTGTGACATAATAGGGAACCCTGGATGACGGAATGCAACCAGTTTAGGACAATTGGTATGAAAAAGATTATTACTACTACCTGGTCGTTAGTCACCTGCTGTGTTCTTCGGCTTTTCCTCGTCACGGACCTACATATATTACATTTGATTACATAATTCTGATACACATACTTTAAATATACTTTGCTCTAGGGTATCTGCTCGAAATGTTTATTGTTTTGCTAGCCGCTGACCCTGTTTCCGTTCGAAGTGTTTATTGTTTTGCTTATTGCTGCTAACCCTGTTTCCGTTCGAAGTGTTTATTGTTTTGCTTATCGCTGCTGACACTTGCTTTGTTCAGTTTGTAACAGTTCTGTGCTCCAACCCAGATATTCAATGCTCGCGATCTCTTCACTCACTAAACGATGATACTAAGTTGCTTGAAGAATCTCTTGCTTTCGTCGTCGTTGAAGAGTTCTTGTTGTTTTCTGAAGTCGCTCACTAAACGATGATACTAGGTTGCTTGAAGAATCTGCTGCTTTCGTCGTCGTTGACTTCTGATGATACATGATTTATTATTCTGGTTTTTCTTCGGAAGACTTTGTAGAGTTCTTCAGGTATGCTGCCACCAATTTTAGGGCTGTTGCCTTGTATAATAAGGCGCCCTATGAGGTACTGTTAGACTTGCGATAATCTTACGCTAAGTCGGTTGGTAATGCACTTCCATATTCATTTGAGTGTCTTGGGGTTTGTAGATCACATACGAAGTCGGTATTATCTTCTTTGGTTATGACGACGATGTGTTAAACTCATGATGATTCGGTGATGAGGTGAGGTTCTAGTCGAAAACACGAAGTATAAAAATACATATATTCTTCTGAAGTTACATGGTGAAGATCAGGTATGATTGTACATGTCTTCTAATGACGATAGCTTGATCGCTTCTGCCAATGATGATGGCTAATTCTATTCTCTCTACATGATAAAGCTTAGGTAAAGAGGTACAGGTCTGCCAATGATGATGGCTGACTCTATTTTGCTCTGTCTACCATCTCGGTTACAAGTCATAAAGGAACAGACAGTAGCTCGAACATATGAATATACATACAAAATGAGACATATTATAGATCACGTAGGCCGTTTGAATTATAGGTCGCGGTAGTTGTCTCAAGCAGGGAGCTTGGACTAATGTTTTCAAAACAAATGAATGACTACAGGTGACGGCATGTTATCTTAGCCTACTTTTATTGTATACGTCATCTTTAGCGTCTCTAGTCTGATCACATTCCTGCAAGCAATCTGGTTGACCTCTTTAGTTTTAGTCTTTTATATATATGGACTAACATTCCATATTTTTATTATGTAAACACTTACATATATATATATATATATATATAATATATATATATACTATATATATATATATATATATATATATATATATATACATAATGTAGGGCTGATGCCTTTGTATAACAAGGCACCCTCTGACGTTATTAAGACCTGCGATAATTTACGCTAAGGTCGGTTGTTGTGACTCCCATCCTCATTGGAGTATCTTGGATTTCGATGTTAATTCTAAGTTCATTCAGTATCTTCTTTCTGATGTAAGGTTCTAGTGTTGAAACACAGAGTACGAAAATATATGTATTCTTCTAAGTTTACATCGTGAAGATCAGATAAAATTGGACAGGTCTTCCAATGAAGTCTGACATACAATCTGGTTTACAAATCATAGAGTGAGCAGACAGTAGCTCGAACATACGAACATACACACAGATGACATAGATTACAAGTCATGTATGCCGGTCTGGGTTATAGGTCACTGTGGTTTCTCAAGCAGGAAGCTTTGTCAACAGTTTACAAAACAATAGATTTGATAACCACAGATGACGGCAAACCAGACACTGACTGATACAACCCGTCAGCTTAGCCTACATTATCTTATCTGGTCTGATCACACTCCTGCAAGCAAACTGGTTGACCTCTTGGGTCACTAGTTTTAATTAATCATAGTTTTAGTTTTTATATATGGAATAACATTCGATATATTTTAGTATGTAACACTTACATAATTGCTCGGTCGGCTACAAAACACTGAACATTACTCAAGCTTGACTTGCATTTGACTTATAGGAGTGTGATACAGACACTAATGTGAATATATAATTAACTCATAATTACAAGCAAGTGGTTAAGGAATGATATATAATTAGTTATATGTATAGAAAATCAGATATATAGAAAATACTTATGGGTTAAAAAAAATCATGGTGTACATAAATACAGATTCATGTAATAAGATATAAGACATATGCATATGATAATATTCGTAAATAATAATGATCACGTGCTATATAATGATACAGTTTTATACTTCAACTCATGAAGATACATATGCTACAGAAAATACTAATGTACTCCTGATAATTGCATAACATAAAGATTTACATGATAAAAATCATATTTTAACTGATAAAAATCATATATGAAGTGATAAAAATCATATATTAACTGATACATTAACTCATATACTAACTGATATACTAACTGATATATTAACTGATATACTAACTGATATATTAACTCATATACTAACTGATATACTAACTGATATATTAACTCATATACTAACTGATATATTAACTGATATACTAACTGCAGTTATTGGTAAGATACAAGGTAAGAGATTGATTATAGGCTACCTGATATATATATATATATATATATATATATATATATATATATATATATATATATATATATATGATTCATATAATTAGAATCAATATATGTGCACTTAATACAAATGATTAACATAAATGATTAATCTAGGTACACTCCAAATAGATTCCTTGTGCGTACATGCACAGTTATATATTGATTCATTGATTAATTTCTATATTCTTCAAATAAGTATGCTAATATATATATATATATAATGATTGTGATACTGTACGAATTCTGTTATTTACTGATACTTTATATATGTTACCTATATAGATATTGATCCCTTACTGATACTTTATATATGGAATACATAGCCAAGGAGATACCTGCTACACATTTACCTAGCGTTTCGAACAACTTTTCGCTCATTACACAGTTCTAGACAACCACCTAGAGCCAAATGAAATGGGTCCGACGTTCTATTTTGCGCCCATACTTGTTCTCTGCATCCTATCCCCTACACATACGTTCCCGATGAATAAAATCATCCCCAAACTAGTCCTGCGCCAGCAAACGTAGAGTTGAATACCCTACTTGGGCGTAATTATTGGAAGTTTGTTCCTTTGTAGTCAATTCCGACCGCTGCTGGACCATTCCGCATTAAAAACGAAATTAACGCTGGGATACGGGTGACGGTCCAGGAAATCCACGAAATAAGCCTGTTCACCTATGATGGTGCTTATTCCCTTCACATTGTAGGCGGTCGTTACTCCACTGCAGTCGTCCACAGCGACGAACGGTTTTTTGAAGTTGCAGACGATCTGTCCGGGCATGCGACGTGAAACTCTCCTACTGCAGGGTGTAACCAGATTCCGTTAATCAGCCTGTAAGTGAAATTATACTTGTCACAAGGGCAAAGTAAATTCAGACAACGTCTAAATATGGGAGGAGGAAAGGCGTTAAGGACTAGACTTAACCCACATGAATTCGCTGATATATTATGGAATTCAAAAGTCAGCTGTACAAACATTTTTATCCATGGCATTATAACAATGAGTGAACCTATCCAGGTCTCTGACGACCATAAAAATATCCATATTAACAGATATCAATACGAACCCCAAAGAAAATCGATATTACTGGTAGTAAGCTACTAGACAAAGAAGTGGGAAATGGAGCTATTTGTAAGATTGCCAGGCAAAATAAGAATCGAAGAGGATATTAATCATGATTCTGTAATTCCCTATGCCTACTGAAATTAAGCTGTGAAAAAATCCGATCCTATGTGCCCCTAACAAAAGGTTCATATTCAAGTTTCTCATGCACATCCTCTAAGGTTAATGTTAAAACTTTAACAGGCAGGAAATGCAACGAAAGAACCCACTATGTAACTAATTTCTATATAAACTTTGGGTTTTTCAAGAAAATGTGACATTTTCCAATGAATGTGATCTATTTGAATTGTAATATGCTAATGTTGTAAGTAAACATTTCATATCCATGACCTGATACTTCTAAAATGCCCGTTTACCAATGCCATAAGGTAATTTATTGACTCTGTTTGTCTGTGAAGTTCAGAAAAAATTAATTCATTTTGATGTTATAGAAATTCTATTCGCTTATTTTGTTCATTAATTTTTAAAACGATTTGCAATTCTTTAACTAAGCTTGCATTGATCACCGTGGATAAGAATAGGATACGACACTTGTACCTAACGACCTGCGTTGCCCATGAGAACTTCACGAGCTAAACATTCCACTCCAGCTGGCTTTTTTTTTGCAAACACAAGACAACAATAGAAGAAGCCTGTGCAAGCTGGTTATCTTGGTTAAAATGAACAATGATGCATGTGCGATTTATACGATGATTCAGCAAAACATGCTAGACACCTTTAGGACTGATGACATCATCACCTGGAAGGAGACTTCGCGCAAGCCAGCTTTAAGAGTTACGTAACTCACTTATATAAATACGACTTTAGTACTTTCAAATGATAGCCATGTATAAATTGGATATTTATTTTTTTTTTTTAATACTCCACCCACATGAGAAGAATGTCTGAAAAAACAGTACCAAAATTGAACAATATTAATTTCATATTGGAAACCTGCAAGATTGTAAAATATATGTAATTACTTATGTTAAATTAGATATTCCTTATTCAAAACTAATGAAAAAGGTTTCCATAGAAATTTTAGATATACTATTTACCCTGTAAGATCCATATAGGATTATTCACATAGGTATACATTTTCACTTCTATACTTCCTTACTTTAATTTTTTTTTCTTTACATTGACTACGAATATAAACCATCGGAACAGACAGTATGCCAGTAGGTTTTGATATGTATCTGAACTTTTACCTTATTTGTCGTTAATATCCCTAGAATACTGAATGGGCTACTAAACTTAGGCGTTAAGTTAGAGTTCAAACTTTTACGCATATATATATTTGGATATTTTATAAACACCTACTGCATATGGTTACGTTTTGTTTATTGATTTTATCGTGATTCCTTTTCGTTATAATTTGTAACCCTTCCAACTGCTTACGGAGTATATTATATCGACTCACACTTGTATCCATACTTCTTTATATTTGATAAATTAATGGTTGGCCTGAATATGTGGAAAAGTGTTCTAGCGGGCGTACCGTATAAGGCTACTTGCAGTATCATTTCTATAGATACATGATATGAATGCTAAAAGTATTTAAAACCGCGAGAACCGCTATAATCCAGTACGGATCCAATACCCCGAGTGTAACTCGTAGGACATTGACACTTTCTTATTTATCTGTTCTACCAAACCGATTGACTCTGGGTGATAAAATATGGTATTGATTTTCTTAATGCAAAGGAATTCACACAACGAGTTAAGGAAATTATTATTGATTTACATCACCCAAGTCAGAGATTATCATGTGTTGAATTCCGTGTTTACTGATGTAGCACTCATAAATATTCCTAGTGCAGTCAATTGCGGTGTTTGTCTTTTAGTGCTACTAATTCTATATAATGTGTCAAGGCAACTATTAACACTAAGAGGTGTTCATTTCCTCTGTCAGACTCGTAAAAACCTGTTAATAGGTCCCTAAACTGACAGGTGTCTTAGTGTGTCCCTTGTCTTCATGACACATGTGACAATTAGTTATGTGCGTTTTATATCTGTAAGCATTGTAGGCCAGTAAAATAGTGACTTGCCTTTCTGTGACATAATAGAGAACCCTGGATGATCATGTAATGGATTAGAATGCAACCAGTTTAGGACAAATGGTATAAAAAGAGTGGTGCAACTACCTGGTTGTTAGTCGCCTGCTGTGTTCCTCGGGTTTTCCTCATCACGGACCCACATATAATATTACCTTTGATTACATAATTCTGCTACACATACTTTAAATATACTTTTGTTTTAGGATTTACGTTCGAAGCATTTATTGTTTTGCTTAACTGCTGACCCTTGCTTTGTTCAGTTTGTAACAGTTCAGCCCTCCAACCCAGGTCTTCAATGTTCACGATCTCTTAAGTTAATGAATTTTCTTGTTCAGATACGGTCCTAACAATAGGCATGGATGTTTCTATATCTTTTAGTCCAACTAATGGTTCCTTACAGGATGGTGCGGGATTGCGGGATAATGCGTCAGCTATGATATTTGCTTTCCCAGGTAGATATCTTAACTTGGCTCCAAAGACCTGAATGATCATATGCCACCGAGTTCCTTTGGGACTGTGATTAAAGCCTTTGAAAAACTTGGCAAGGGACTTATGGTCAGTAAGGACCTTAACAGGATAGCCGTAGATTATCAACCTAAAATGTACTAGTGAGTTAACGATACCTAGCCCTTCTTTGCCTATTACTGCATATTTACTTTCAGAGGGCTTTAGTTTATGTGAATAAAAAAGCTATAGGAAAGAACTGTTTATCATATTGCTGAAGTAGTACCCCTCTTACCCCTTGGTCTGAGGCGTCTGTTGCAATAAAAAAAATTCCTTATTAAAATCAGGGAATTTTAGGGTAGGTGAACTGCATAATTCCACTTTAAAGATATTGAACGCCTGTTGATGCTTTTCCGACCATAATAAATCTACGCCCTTCTTCGTAAGATCTGTTAAAGGAGCTGCTATGATTGAAGAGTTACATATTTACTTATGATAGTAATACCCACTACAGCACAAAAGTGCTGTATCCCCTTTATGTTTAATAGGTACCGGAAAGTTACGAATAGCCGACACCTTACCATGGACCACTTTAAGACCTTGACTAGACACGTAAAACCTAGATAAACATGTTCGGGTAAAAAAACCTCACATTTAGATATTCTACTCTGAGATTATTTGTCTTAGTCTCTGTAGCACTAGCTCTAGTTTATGCGAATGTACTTCTAAGGTATTAAAAAAGATTACAAGGCCAACCATATAGGCATGTAGGGTGTCCCCTAAAAGGTCTCCAAACACTATATTAATCATTATGGGGATGTAATTGGGGCGCAACGTAACCGAAAGGCATGCGTAAAAATTGATAATGTCCCCTGAGTGTGCTGAAGGCGGTGTATGAGGTACAGTGATGCTCAAATCTCATGCGACATGATTCCATAGGATTTCGTTCAAAATTCACTAACTGGCAACCTAGCATGCTCCATTTTTATCTATTATTTCAATGGAGAAACGCGATTATTGCATACAATATGGACATAATATGTTTCATGAGTGAAATCTGTCATATATGTCAAAACTGTAAGAAAACGTCACTTTTATCAAATTTCAGAAAAAACTCATTCGAAACATTTTCAAAACTTTCGTTCACACATCGCTGAAGCATTTGACCAAAATGAAGTCGTCATCAAGCATCAGTTCAAATGTTAAAAAAAAAAAAGTCATAACAGTAATAATGCTTCTAAAGCCAACATAAAATTTGAAATAGTTCCTATTTGATTGCTTTTACACCTCAATGCTGAAAAAAATGTAAATATGTATATGCAAAAGTAGAATGCGCCCACCGATATCAACGTGTGAGGGGAGCGTGTGTGACGTATCATTAGTGTCGGTGCAACAACAACCACCCGGTGTAACATAAGTAGGTCTACACTGAGTAGCGACAATGAAATTATCTTGAAAACACTTACTTTATATGTGCTAGAGGAATATTTGGATTTTCATACATAATTAATTGTTATAATTCTTAAATATTAAAAAAATTATGGCATATTAGCAAATATTCGCCTATGCAATTATTCTTTTGCCAAAGCCAAGATATTGTTCCTAGGCCTAGGTGCTAAATTTCTTTACTATACAATTAACAATCACATCTCTCTATTAACAATTTCTGGCCAGAAAGCAAATGAGGTTACCTACACATTCTTGTTCTTGAAGTTACTTTATGAAAGAATAGATTATACTCCAAAAGCAAGGAGAAGGACTTTTAAGAAAACAATTTAAACCAGCTGAAAAACAATTGTTCCATACGCCTTGATATTAATACTTAAGATATTTCGATTAATAGTCATCTTCTCCATATAATCAAAATCATCATCTTTCACTCCTCAAAGAACAGGTAATCTCTACAAATAAAAGCATTAGTAACATTACATCTCATAAGGCTTAGATTATTCTTTTAGGCCTATAAATCATTTTGCAACATATAAGCAGCTTAAACGCAGCCTAAAACTTCAACATTAAAAAAAAAACTGGTTGTAATTCATATTCCTATTGTATTCGTCAAAAAACAGATAATCTCTACAAATAAATTCATTAATAACAGATTATAACTCAGAAGGCTTAGATTACGTTTTTAGACCTATAAAACATTTTGCAACATACAGGCAGCTTAAACACAGCCGAAAGCTTCAAAATTCAAGGAAAGCTTGTTTTAATTCACATTCCTACGTTGAAAATGTTGTTATGACTGTTGAGCTTAATTAGGTTTACTGTCATAATGCAGCAGACGTAGATATGTTGACCAGTCCGAGGAGCATGTAAAGTGTGCTTTCACTGATGGCACAGCTAACCTTAGCACACCGCACTTTGAACTTAGCAGTGTAAAAAAAGAAAATCAGTTCAAATCACACAGATTACAAATTATACCAATGCATAAAAGGGATCATATTTATATAACCATAAGGAAAATAGAGCTAGCAGTGAATTCACAAACTTTTCGACATGTATGACAGAAAAAAAAGTATAACACTACTTGGTAACATCACGTTGAGTCTGAGAATCTGGACGATACAAAAAGAATAATGTGGCATGAGATTTGAGCACCACTGTACACTCACATAGCTAATGTTATCTGGTGAAAGCCTTTAAGTATGTCCAAACTGGTGAAAAATTTATTCTGACCTAACAAAGATAAGATATCGTCGGTACATGGCACTGGAAAACGATCGTTTAAGCGACAGAAATCTACGCCGATACGCCAAGACCGATCTTTTTTAGGCATGACTTTTTAAGGGAAAAATTATATGGGCTATTTGATTTCCTAATGACTCCTATTACTAACATTTTTCAACTTCGTCATTTATCTCATTTTGAAATTTCATTGGGAGTCTATACAAAGGTACGTATATAGCTTTATGTTTGTCCTTCGGCCGTATTTTGTGTTCAGTGACATCCGTTTTCCCCAGAGATCACTCGCTAATGGAGAAACATCCTGGTATTCAGGTAGAAGATAAAAAAATTTCTGCTGAATCACCTCTGCTTGAATGACTTTACTGATTTTACTTTAGATAGAGTATAAGAGGGATTCATCTACAACTGGTTGGGCATGATTAAATTTAGCAACAGTAAAAAATGCGATATTTATAACTTCCCACGATATATATATAGGTTTTGTGGATCACTAGATTGGTATTTGGATGGTTACAGACTTCAATATTAACTTGTTGCTGTGAGTTAACAGTCTATAGTGCTTTGTTCGTGGAAATCCGTTATATTTCAGAGTGTCGGGAAGGATTAAAATTTCAGATCCCAACACAGTCTTTTTACACGTACTAAGACATTCGAGGGTGCATGCGTCTCGAGATTTTGCGTGCAAGCTGCGACTGCGGGTGTGGGAAAATTCTGTTAGGTTGCTTGAACAATGTCACGATTTATGAGACAAGTGATTGGTTCCTCTATGTAAGTTATTATTTGATTAACTCTCTTTTTGTCTAAAACGGATTTTAATGTGTTTGAAGGTTTATAGAACTTACCTTTGATAAACACGCCTTATTTGGTAGGAGGTAAGATAATGTTTTGTATACCCATAGATGGGTATCCTACAATTACACTAGATACAGATCAATGTTTTTTATAACTATAAAGGTATCTGTAATCGTGCGCTTACCCGCCCTGTACTGAATCTGAGTTACGCTACGACAATTAACTCGTTATTGCCAATTACTGAAAGCCATACTCCGGACTTCTCAATGGGGAAGTTTGAACAACAACTGTGAGTCAGTAAATACAGGATATTACGTGGACTAAAGGAATAAAAAACAATGTAAATGGCTGATATTCTCATTTTACGGCACGTAAAGTCAGGCGTAATACCCACTACTTATAATAGCTTATTATATTAAAACTATGGGAACCTGCTCTGATTACTTGATACGGTCGTGTGATTCATAGGAAAGTTCCTTTTTAATTCAAAAAGGTGTTGGCATGAATGATCAAACATCACTCTCTCCCCTCCACTAGAGGCGCTTATGTGGAATGTGCTTTGCTTTCAACACTCGGAAGATTTTGACTGACCCTGACTGTTTTACTAGATGGCACAGTAACCGAGTTTCATGAAGCACGATTTGTTTGTTTCTGATTTTTAGCAGAGTTACTGTTTATCTGTTACTTTTTATAATAATGAGGATTCTTCTCTTTATTATCATTGGCAACGTTTGTGTGTTTTTAGCATTATGTTGCTGTTGGTTACGTAAAAAGCAACGAACATAAGAATGACTTGAACTATTATGAATTGAGCGATTACTGTTAAAACAAGTTATCCCTACTGCGTTATTATCAACTATATGTACTTGCTGTGGTTTACTTTCATTCTTTGCTGAAATTTGAAATAGTGAGGGATCCAGGTCAGCGCATTTAGACATGTGTTTCTTAATTTGTTTATATAAATCTATTTCCGTGCTGTTGGGCAATGTCTCCTCACCAAAACACTGTACCAAGGCTTCTTGCAACATAACTGTTATGAATGTTACGTATGTTAGCCGAATGAAATTTTTTACAGACATGTTATTCCTTGCAATCCAGCCGTATTTTTAAAAGTTAAGTAGAGTCATAGAGATTGGATTTTTAAGCAAATAACTAAAAAAACTCGAGGCTAAAAGTGCCATCGGGACCTTGCAATGAAGCCATTATTGTCCTGACCCGAAATAGTGTTACCTCTAATTTATCCAGATTTGTACGGGTGTTCCACTTGATTTTATGTGTTTTCCTAACACTACGGTGCCTAACGACCCTATCCTTGTATCTGTATAAATGCAGATGTCCACTGCGTAAACGCATATTCAATGTTTAATATGATTTGTTACGTACAGAATTAATAGTCACCCAAAATGATAAGATTAACACAGTATATGATTATAATATTTCAGGAGAACTTCTGGTAAAATAAAGTTGACAAAAACTCAAAGATAAAAACTCGCAGGAGCGAAGTCCCAATGATGTAGATAATTTCTGTAAAAAGGTAAGATTAAGAATGTCTTGTAACTTCAGCCACAGGAACAACGAAATTCGACCTGCAAAGGAAACACTCAAAGTTACTCCAAATGAATAAAAAAAATTGTACTTAGCTTGATTTTAATGGGAAGTCACGGCGTTTCGATAATGACACGGCCTTGGTCCTCTCCTTCTCTGTTTAGCGGATGACCCTGGTTCTTAGCTTGAGTTTCCCCCGTGTGCGTTGTTTGTTTGTTGAATGATTCGTTTCCTCTTGCTGGTCCTTGAAGATCCAATGCTGCAGATGCGTCCTGCTCAGTGGGTGACCGGGTTTCTCTAAGATATTCAATGTTGAAGATGCTCACTAAACAATGATACAATCTCTTGAATGATTCTAAATGGGAAACATCTCTTACGGGTAGGACGAAGCTTGCGTTGCCGTAGGAAGCAGACACGTCCGGTTTGATTCTTGAAGATATGCACTGTTGAAGATGCTCAATAAACGATGATACAACCTCTTGAATGATTCTTAATGTAAGACATTTCTTACGCTGCCATAAGAGACACTAAGTTGCTTGAAGAATCTCTTGCTTTCGCCGTCATTGACTTCTGATATGATATATTATTCGTTATTCTTCGGATGACGTTGAACCGCTGGAGCTGCCACCAAATATGTAGGGCTGATCCTTTGTATAACAAGGCGTCCTGTGAAGTTATTAAGACCTGCGATAATTTATGCTAAGGTCGGTTGTTGTGACTCCCAACCTCATTGGAGTATCTTGGGTTTCAATGATAATTCTAAGTTCATTTAGTATCTTCTTTCTGATGTGAGGTTCTAGTGTTGAAACACAGAGTACGAAAATATATGTATTCTTCTAAGTTTACATCGTGAAGATCAGATAAAATTGGACAGGTCTTCCAATGAAGCTGGCTAAATGAAGTCTGACATACAATCTGGTTTACAAATCATAAAGTGAGCAGACAGTAGCTCGAACATACGAACATACACACAGATGACATAGATTACAAGTCATGTAGGCCGGTCTGGGTTATAGGTCACTGTGGTTTCTCAAGCAGGAAGCTTTGCCAACATTTTACAAAACAATAGATTTGATAACCACAGATGACGGCAAACCAGACACTGACTGATACAACACGTCAGCTTAGCCTACATTATCTTATCTGGTCCGATCACACTCATGCAAGCAAACTGGTTGAACTCTTCTGTCACTGGTTTTAATTAATCATAGTTTTAGTTTTTACATATGGAATAACATTCGATATATTTTATTATGTAACACTTACATATATATATATAGTATCTATATATATATATATATATTATATATATATATATATTATATAATATATATATAAAGATATGGATTTATCACGTTCCTAACTTCGTGATTCAGTTATACATATACATACATATATATATATATATATATATATATATATATATATATATATATATATATATATATATATATATATATGTGTGTGTGTGTGTGTGTGTGTGTGTTTGTGTGTGTGTAACAACAAGCCCTAACGCACACATACACACGCAAACACACACACCTATATATATATATATATGTTATATACATCGAGCTACAAATGTCCTTCAATATTTAATTCACTCTACCTCGAAATTAATATATCTTTATATACGTTTACCAAAGGGGAATTTTTCAGTCTTATCGACTAAAAAAATATCCCTTCGGTTAATATTAATGAAAATATATTGATTCCGAGGTAGAGCGAATTAGATATTGAAGGGCATTTGTAGCTCGATGTATGTATATGAATCACGGTAATGTGATATGACTCATATATACGTTATATTGTTAGTATATCTAATTCTTCAATGTAAAGCGCTGGTAGCACGTAACTACACTTCTAGATACAAATAAGTTAAGGAAAATGCAAATCCCTCGTTTACAAGGATGGAAAATCACCAAATCTTCCAGGGACTGCTTGCAATGCTTGCTGTTAGCAATGCTTGCATGATTTAATTCTTAGACACCAACGAAAGCAAACAACTTACGGCAAATGCAGAGTAATTCATGTGCCAGTGGAGAAGCGAACCACTTGGCGTGTGAAGGTGTGAAATGGTTAATTACAGGTGAAGGTAGTCACCTGCCAGACATCTTGTTGACACCAAGTTTTCTGGAAAGAAATACAAGAACTAAAGAGGGCGTTTACGACGTGGGTTTAAGGATAAAAGAGAGAGAGAGAGAGAGGGGGGGACCCTGTTGATTTGTGCTTTATTCTTTTGCAAGTGAAAGACTTCTCGCCTGGCGAGTTTAATATTTTGTTTGTAAATGAGAGGGAGAGAGAGAGAGAGAGAGAGAGAGAGAGAGAGAGAGGAGAGAGAGAGAGAGAGAGGTAATAAGCTCCTTTCTAGAACCCTCATGTAATGGTACAATAAAAGAGAGAGAGAGAGAGAGAGAGAGAGAGAGAGAGAGAGAGAGAGAGAGAGAGAGAGAGGAAATAATGTCCTTATTAGGACCCTCACATGAAGGTACACGAGAGAGAGAGAGAGAGAGAGAGAGAGAGAGAGAGATGACCTTTGTAGAACCCTCTCATAAGGGTACAATAAAAGAGAGAGAGAGAGGAAATAATTTCCTTTATAGAACCCTCTAATGAAGGCGCAAGCGAGAGAGAGAGAGAGAGAGAGAGAGAGAGAGAGAGAATAAATAATACTGCTCAGAAAATGAAAAACAATTTGATGCGAAAATCTGTATTATGTGTTGTTGTTTATTATATTATTATTTTGAGATTTGCAAGTTTCACTTTGATTCAACTTGTCCCAAATTTTATTTATACTTTTCTTTCTTGCTTTTGATAATCTCCATTTTCTCGATAAATATTTTCAGTGACATTTAATACATCATTTAACTATCTCATTGCTATCTATCTATCCATTTATCTATCTGTTTTTCACTAGAAAAAACGATTATCCACACATAATTTTTCAACCCAAAAAATTAATTAATACTCAAGTGAATTTCTGAAACAATCCAAAAGAAATTAATTCTCAACGTTAATCTCATCCCCAACGTAAGTTGTTACTATCTGACACGAATTCAATTAGTGACCTCAAAGCCATTCCGCTCAACTCTGCTGTATGATTGTCCACTGATTAGCAAATCATTGTCAGTGTGCAACTGGCTGGAATAATTGGCAAGACCTTCTCTCGCCTCATGATAATGGCAGGATGGAATTAGGAATCCTAAGATGCAGGGATGTGCTGGAATATTATCTTTATTCATATTATGTTATATAACCATTACCTGCCTGTGTGTCTTTGTAAGTCTTACTGCTTATTTTTTTTCTGGTTCGTAATGTTCAGATGTTTAATGAGGCCTTGATAAATAATACAGCTCTATTTATTATACGTTCGTATTATTTCTGTTTTGTTATTTGACCGTGAAAAAGACATTTAACATATATATACCTTATATATATATATATATATATATATATATATATATATATATCTATATATATATATATATATATATATATATATATATATATATATATATATATATATATATATATATATATATATATATGCTTAAAAAATCACTGTAGATGCACGTGACTTCATAATTAAGCGAATACCACAGGAAAATAATAGTCAGAAATCCAAGCGCTTTCGTCTTTACTCAGACATTGTCAAGGAGTTAATGAAGTACAATTGGAGATAAAGGTCTCAGGTACAAAACAAGTTCAAGAATACCAGATGGTTAATTGTCAAAAGGGTAAAAATTAAAAGAGATAATCCAGGATTATCGGATATCACACGGTCACAAATCTAACCGAAACTACAAAGTATCTTCACAGTCCAAAACATGTAAAAACTGAATATATTAATTTTGTTGCTTATATTTATCTACAACTTTTTTCATAATGAAAGCATCAAAAATAAACCAAGACTTAAATTTAGAACATTTCTATTATTTGACTTGATGATACAAGATTCAATGATATTCCTTTTAACTGTGTCATTACATGGGATTAAGGCTCTTGCTTGACTAAAGTTAATAGGATGGTCTAAATCTCTCATATGTACGAATAATGCATTCGATATTTGCCCCAGTTCTCATAGAATATTTGATGTTGCTTGAGGACGTTGTGAAGAGA
>NC_087217.1:23593811-23601311 GCF_015104395.2 Macrobrachium nipponense
TTTAATATATATATATATATATATATATATATATATATATATATATATATATATATATATATATATATATATTTATACATCCGCACCCGAATACAAACGCACACAAACACACATAGTCCTTATGCCCTCCTATTCGACGTAGTGACATTTATATGCTTCAAGTTCAAATTCCGAAGGTAATAAAATTCAACACACAACGGTCTTCAAACACCCTCTCACACTAATCTTTGATAATAATGTGAAAAAGGTGAACCTCTTAAAACATACCTCGAGGGGTGATTGAAAATAATGACCTTTCCTGAGCAGCTGTATCTACTACTGTATGTAATGACGGCTAAATTGGGGTAAAAGATAGCCATTAATTAGGCTACCCATCAAAGGGGATTATGAGAATGAAGTATCCAAGTAATTAGCATTTTTAAGTATTCATAAATATGATACGACACTTATATATGATAAGGGCAACAGAAATCGTTTTTTCTCTCTGTCTGTCTGTCTGTCTGTCTGTATGTCTGTCTGTCTCTCTCTGTCGCTCTCTCTCTCTCTCTCTCTCTCTCTCTCTCTCTCTCTCTCTCTCTCTCTCTCTCACAGTTATATATGATAAGGACAACAGTCTTAATTAGTGGGTCTCTCTCTCTCTCTCTCTCTCTCTCTCAGTTATATATAATAAGGACAACATTCGTAATTGGTGTGTGTCACGGTCGCCAATTTGTAACTGTCCTTTTCTCCCGTTACTAAAAATTAAATAACTTTCTTACCAAACTCTGTTCACAACAAGAAACTAAGTCCACAATCAGTGGAATAGCTCTCAAATATTATCAAAGTGCAAAAATTAATTCATGGGGGAAAACGAAACACCACAAAAATACTTAAATTTAATACAAAAATATCTAGACAGAAGTTACTCCTGAACCTCGGAATACATATATTATTGAAAACCAATCACCCTGAATTATTTATGAAACAACACACTTACCCAATTAAGATAGGAAAAAAGCAAAGATACATCCACAAAGAGAAGGGGGTTCAGACAGGAGAAGGCATACGGAGAGCAAGAATAACCTATCAAATACAAACTAAACCCTAACGGTGGTTTCCCTCCTCTTAAATACTGGAGCTGTGGCCGTGATCTCCTTAATTATATATAGGTATTCCTGTCCTCCGTAACACTGGAGTTATAGCCGTGATCTTTACAATTACTTATATGCCTCTGCGTCCAGAGACAAAAGTGAAGTGACAAAGTGATATTCCACAGGATTCACACATCAGCGATCCTACGTCCTCGAGGATGATCCTCCAAAAAACCCGGGACGTCCAAATCAAACCAGAGCCAAGGGCATCACAAAGATCGCCTGAACATTCCAAAAATATTAATCACTTATACCTTGGCTAAGTGAGAGCCCCTCGACATTTACTGAGCCGAAGGTGAGGCAGGATGAAGCGTAAATCCTTCAAGAATAATCATAAATCCAAGTAGGCGATACGTAGCAAATCCAAGTCACCAGGAGTAATAAGGCTCAGAGATCAACTGACTCCTTCAGTCCAAACAATCTCCGACACAGCCACGGTGACAGCACCCCTCGCTCACAAATATATGGAAAGACAGAATGGTCATTAGTGGCAATTACCAAACAAGACAAACCACCGGGGAGGAGGAAAACAAACTAAATGGATAACAATAAAATTCATATACATAAAAACCAAAGAATAACTAAAATAGCTAAGAATAAAATATCACAACAAAGTGACACCTCCCCTCCCAAAAGAAAAAAAAATATACAAATATTTTTATACAGTAAATAACATAGTATACTAAAAAAAAAAAAAACTAATAGTCATTAAAAAGACCCACAAGCCAAACACAAGGTTTTATACAACCCTGCAAAGAAAAAACAAAGGTATGAATGTAAAAATAATAAACTTACAAAACCTGATATCCAACAGGAGGGTGGCAAAGGAACAAGGATGCAGCTCACAATGGCATCAAAATTAACAAAATATCATTAATACAATGGAAAATCTACAACACAGAAAACCTCAAAAACCATCGCCAAAACACATTGTTAACCCAAGAGCTTCAAAAACTCTCACACGTATATTATTAAGAGCTACACTGCTCTAATCCGGATTCCATAGAACTGTTCATAGGCCATAATTTATTTACACACACTCAACGTCGTTTCACTTTGTTTCAAATCGCTCCATTGCAACAATGTTCAGCGAACAATAGTCCTGTCTATATCAAAGTGACAACACACTATTTCACTATAAAAGTGTCCTACCGAATACATATACTAACACTGGACAACACAGAGAAGACCAACACAGTTTTCCCCTGCGCAATCCCAACACACAAAATTTCGTGAAGCGTAATTATGCCTGAAAACAAGAATGCCCGGATTAGTAGCTGTCCGCTAACAATGTAGATTCTCCGATCAATATCCTAATCACCAAATTAATCACCTCACCGTATTATACCATGCGCCAAAGACCAAAAGATACCAACATCATTGTATACCATCATTGTATACCACACCTTTTCAGTAACAATTTTTACGATATTACACATTTGTATCCTATAACACTCAATTCCTCATGCATTATAAGTACTTCAACCTTCATTCAAAATAAACATTGCCACAAAATATGAACACCGATTAATACTTTTCTATCTTCACCTATGGCCTTAATTAGACTATTCTTAATTTTATAACCCTAGGCATTTACAGAACTCCTGTAAAGGAAAATAGAATTAATACATATATGTTACACTCTCCTCTACTTTTACAATACAAACCTAAGCACCTCCTACTTCAACAGTACACACCACGAACCAGAACGATACAGATACTACCTTATATCCGCATAGCCCTCTGCAAGAATCCTTCCCTACTCAACGCTGCGAGAGAGAGCATCGGCCACAACGTTGTCTTTCCCGGACATGAGTGAATTCTAGATTCCACTCCTGCAACATGAGGCTCCAACGCATCAGACGTTGGTTTTTATTTTTGTATCTGTTGATGAAGGTCAAAGGGTTATGGTCAGTCATAATCTTTATAGGAGTTCCTGTGGAAGAAAGATAGATGGAAAAATTATTAATAGCCAGAATGAGTGCGAGTGTCTCCTTCTCGACCGTCGAATACTTTCGTTGAGCGGAATTCAATTTCTTCGTTTTAAAAGAACGCGACCGGGTGAGAAACGCCTTGCTCGTCGTTCTGTAGTAAGACCGCTCCGACACCGACATCATTGCGTCAGTGGGCAAGCGAAAAGGCAGGTCGCAATCCGGAGCCCTTAAAACGGGGAAACTAAGAAGCACAACCTTTTAAACACTCAAATGCCCTTTGCGTTTCAGGAGTCCAATTAAAAGGAACAGTTTTCTTCAACAAATTAGTGAGAGGATCAGCGATGTCAGAAAAATTCCTTACAAATTTACGATAATAACCAACTAGACCCAGGAATTTTCTGACATCCTTTCGACACTTTGGAATGGAAATGTTCTCAAATGGCTTCTACATTGGCTTGTTTAGGCGCCACCTTACCGTCACCAACCTCATGACCTATAGTTTACCTTCGCTTTGGCAAATTCATTTCTTTTTTTCAAATTAATTACCAATCCGGCCTTTTTTAAGACCTCAAATAAAGCCCTAATACGCTTTAGATGCGTTTCCCAGTCATCGCTATAAATTACGATATCATCAATATACACAACGCAACCTTCCAAACCATAAACCAGTGTGTTCATTAAACGTTGAAACGTAGCCGCAGCGTTCTTCATGCCGAACGGCATTACACGGCATTGAAATAACCCTTGTGGAGTCACAAAAGCAGACAAGGCTTGGCTCTTTTTGATAAAGGAACTTGCCAATACCCTTTTAGCAAGTCAAATTTACTAATAAACTTTGATTTTCCCATGCGATCAATACAATCCTCAATACGAGGCAAGGGATAACAATCGGTCTGCGTGACTTCATTAACTTTCCTATAGTCCAAAACACAAACGAAAATCACCATCAGTTTTTTCACTAACACTACCGGAGAGGACCATGGGCTTTTACTGGGCTCTATTAAACCATGCTTTAACATATAGTCAACTTCTTGGCTACTACCTTAGTTAAAGGGGTTCAACCTATAAGGGGACTGCTTTATTGGTGTGGCATTCCCAACGTCCACGTCATGTTCCAAAATAGACGTACGACCCGGTACCTCTGAAAACAATTCTTTGTAACCCATAACCAATTTTCTTTAAAGACCTTCGTTTCTCGCTACTGAGATGAGAGACCAAACCATCAAATTTCTCCAAATAATTCTTATTACTCGACATGCAAATTTCATCATCAATTATCATCTGAAAAGGAATAAAGATTATTATTATTTGAAACATCGTCCGTAATAGTGGCTATTGAATAACTTTCTCTCTTCCCTTATATGCTTTTAACATGTTCACATGACACAATTGGAAAGGCTTCCTTCTTTCCGGAGTTTCAACCAAATAATTTACCTCACTAACTTTCTTCAAAATTTTCCATGGTCCAGAGAAGGAAGCTTTCAAAGAATTACCCGGCAACGGCAAAGTACCAAACCCTATCACCTACTGCGAAATTACGCACTTTAGCCTTTCTATCAAAAAAGTATTTCATCCTTTTTTGACTACACAATAAATTTTCTCGGGCAAATTTCCAAGCCTTCGACAATTTGTCACCAAGTTTTGTCACATAATCCAACAAACTGATGTCGGGGTGATGTCACCTTTCCCACGATTCCCTTACCACATCAAGAGGACCACGCACACAATGTCCAAAGACCAAATCAAAAGGTGACAAAACTAAGACTGACTTGGAGCTGACCGTGACCGCAAATAATAAATAAGGCAATTCCTTGTCCCAGTTCGGATCCATGAGTTAAAACAATATTTCTTTATCATGACTTCAGGGTCTGATGGAATCTCTCAAGGGCACCCTGACTTTCTGGATGATATGGGAAGAAGTCACATGTCAATGCCCAATTCATTCATCTTACTTTGAAATATTTACTAACAAAATTAGTCCCACAGTCTGACTGAACGACCTTGGCATCCCAAACCTAGTAAAAAAGTTGGCTAGTACTTCTACAATTTTTTCACTCTTAATTGTACGGAGGGGAATAGCTTCAGGATAACGAGACATTTTATCCATTTATAGTGAAAATATACTCATTCCCACTACGAGTCCTCGGTACGGACCAACAACATCGATAATTACCTCTTTGAAAGGCTCGGAAACCACAGGGATGGGGCACAAAGGAGCTTTAGGAACAGGTTGATTCGGCTTACCGACTTTTTTGGCAGCACATCGCAACTATTAACAACTTCTTAACGTCTGCTTTCAACTTGGGCCAGAAATAGTTCGCGAAGAGTTTGCTGGTCGTCTTATAAACACCAAAATGCCCAGCCAAAACCACTTTCATGAGCCAACGACATCAAAGCATTTCTGTAAATATAAGGGACCATTATTTGTCTTAATATTTCATGTTCCGAGTTACCAGCCTCCATCGGCCTACTCACCCTATACAAAATATTCTTAATAATTCTAAATTTAGGTACAGTCAAGTCCGACTCTTCGCCTGACTCTATGGGTAGGTCGCGAAATTCATTTTTCTGGGCTTTAACAAGCTCTTCCACAGTCCAATTCGGATGATCCCTCAAAATATTAAATATCTCCTACAATATTACTACTACGTTCCAAACTACTCAAATCTACATCAGTTGCAACGTCAACAACTCTAGCACTAGAACGCGTAACTACTGCTACTTCTGATTGATCAAAATTGGACAAGTCTTATTCTTAAAAGCCACGTCATTCCCCAAAACAATATCAACCTCTTTGACAGGAAACTTATTTACTACTGCCAATTTCAAAATTCCTGAAAAAGAAGGACATTTCAAATGAAAATTTTTCCAATGGGGTAAGACTCGACTGAATCAGGAAAACCAGATAGCAAAACAAACTCTTTATAATCAAAGCCAAAATCTTTAGGTAACGCATCCCGTAAGATCAAGGACTGGGCCGCCCCAGTATCCCGCAAAATCCTTACTTCCTTTTCAATGGGTGAATTGACCTGACGACACTTTCCCACTAGACAGATACCTCCTCAAAACAGTCTGATAGTCATTGGTCACTGGTCTGGTCGGGACAGATCTCTTTCTTTTCTAACCGACTCCCATCACCGGTCTTCCTCTAGCCTGCAATGATTTTTTGAAAGCAAAGCAAGAACTCTTCAAATGCCCTTTCTTATTACAATAAAAACACGTACCTTCTTTTTCCACTCTGGATCATGGGACATGACCTCTCTTATCATTATAAGCAGAGAAAATTTTATCACTATTACAGGTTCCTGTGCCCTGAATTGATTCTTATTATTATGATTAGGCCGTATAAACGTCTTACTCTTATTATAACCACCTCGACCTGTCCTATCCCATTTCGGTTCTACACGTGTCCCTGATGCTCCTAACTCACTCTTGTGTGACAATATATTCATCACTAGCAATAGCGGCTTCCTGTAAAGTGTCAATTTTCAGTTCCTCAAGTGAACTTTTAACTTATCTGATACACACCTCTTGAATTCTTCTACATATAACAATTCTTTTCATTTTTCCATGTCATCCACCTCTTTCGATTTTAACCAGTCTTCCGCAAATTGTCTTTTTCCCCTCGCGAACTCTACAAAGGTTTGGTCACTACACTTCTGCAAATTTCTGAACCTTTGCCTGTAGGCTTCCGGAAACCAGCTCGTATGCCTTCAACACGATAGCCTTAACATTTTCGTAATCTGATGACAAAGTTTCATCCAAAGTTACATAAACCTTTTGAGCCCTTCCTACAAGTTTACTCTGTATGAGAGTGGTCCAGTATTCCTGGGGGGCCACTGCAATTTGCCTTCCCGCAATCCTCTCAAATGACACATCAAAAAATTCCCGCAACATTATTCTCTTGGAAACACGGCACAAATTTAAGGGCCTGCCCCAAATTAATGGCAGGCGTTACCAAACTACCCGGGAGGAAGGAGGGGAAGAGGGAGCTGCATTTCGTATATTTCTCTCAAACATTCTCTCTCTCTCTCTCTCTCAGCCTTAAATCTCTCCAAGTTAAATTCTAAAGTTTTTAATTCAATTTGTTTAGACAATACCTCTACAGACACCTCAGTCTTGGGTGTTAATACCTCACCCTTTTTTACCATACTGACATAATCATAAACCTGGATTAACAATAAGCCTTTTCTAATGGATACATCATAACTCCAACTCCAAATGTTGAGCTACTTGCTCCAATTCACTTCTGTCAAGCTCCGCAAGCCTTGCTTGCCACCCCTCTCCAGACGGAGATCTAACACATTAACTGTCGCCATTGTTTTTAAACAAACTAACTAAATATAAGCAAACTCCAACAAACCAAACACGAGGAGGTGTAAAAATGTTGTTTACAGAAAACCAAGCCCCCAGAATTAACTTTGCACTTAGTGAAC
>NC_087217.1:23603811-23618811 GCF_015104395.2 Macrobrachium nipponense
AATACGGAGATATTAAATAAAATATTAGAGAAAATAGTGGATAAATATATACCGAAGAAGAAAAGTAAACATCAGTCATGAATACCAAGAGACAGAAGGATCTTGTTCCAGAAAATCAGAAAGTGGAAAAAAGGTCTTGCAAAAGAAAAAACTGCATGGAAAGTTATAGAACTAAAAAGTAAGATAGAAAATGCAGAACAAAAGATTATACAATCAAAAGAAAATGAAAAACGGGACTTGGAAGAAAAACCCCTAGTAAATATCAAGCAAAACCCCAAACTATTGTACTCGTATGTGAAAAAGATGAATAAAAGAAGAATAGAAATAGGCCCTCTAAGAATTAAAGGGAGATTAACGAATGAAAGATATAAGAGAGAATTTACCCCCAGAATTGATAACGAAGATTATGATACAGAAATAAGTGATGAAAATAGTGCATATTTATCAGACATAGATATTAATGAACCCGATATAGTGCAGGCTATAAATGAAATTAAAAATAGAGCAGCAGATGGGCCTGATGGTGTCCCTGCTATTTTGTTAAAGAAAGTAGTTCATTCTATCGCAAAGCCACTTGCAATATTATTAAGGCAAAGTGTAGATACAGGCAAGATTTATGATGAGCACAAATTAGCATATATTACCCCTACTTTCAAAAGTGGATGAAGACTAGAGGCAAGTAATCATAGGCCTGTGAGTCTAACATCACATATTATGAAAGTGTATGAAGGGGTAATGAAAAAAATTATTATGAAACATTTAATAAAAAATCATTTGTTTAATATAGGACAACATGGTTTTGTACCTGGAAAAAACTACACAAACCCAACATATACAAAAATATGAAAAACGGAAAAGAAACAGATGTGGTTTATCTAGAAGATCATAATATATTAGCGAAGAAAATTAGAAAACATAATATGGTGGACAAAGTAGGAAGATGGTTAAAAGAATTTTTACACAACAGAAAACAGATTGTTATTGCAAACGATGAGAAATCAGATGAAGCTAAGGTAATATCCGGTGTGCCACAAGGTACGGTGCTAGCTGCATTGCTGTTTGTTATTATGATTGCAGACATAGACAGTAATGTTAAGGACTCGGTAGTGAGTAGTTTCGCCGATGACACAAGAATAAGTAGAGGAATTACTTGTGATGAAGATAAGAAAGCGCTGCAAAGAGGCCTTAACAATGTATATAAATGGGTAGAGGTAAATAGGATGGCATTTAACTCCGATAAATTTGAATCAATAAATTATGGAGATAGAGAAGGAAAGCTATATGCATATAGGGGACCTAATAGTGAGACAATCACAAATAAGGAAGCAGTTAAAGACCTTGGTGTGATGTTGAATATCAACATGTTATGCAATGATCAAATAGCAATTCTATTGGCAAAATGTAAAGCAAAATTGGGAGTGTTGGTACGGCACTTCAAAACAAGAAAAGCTAAACACATGATTATGCTTTATAAAACGTATGTTCGTAGTCCACTTGAATATTGCAGTATGATATGGTACCCACACTATGAAAAGGATATTGCACAAATAGTGTACAAAGGTCCTTTACAGCTAGAATAGAAGAAGTTAAGGATCTTGACTACTGGGAAAGACTACAATTTTTAAAAGGAGAAGAGAACGCTACATGACAATTCAGGCATGGAAACAGATAGAGGGAATTGCCGAAAACATCGTGGAGCTAAAAATATCAGAAAGAGCAAGCAGAGGTAGATTAATAGTGCCCAAAACTATACCAGGAAAAATAAGGAAAGCACACAGGACATTAATCCACTATGCACCAGCATCGACAAGCAGCGTCTATTCAATTCGTTGCCAGCTCATCTGAGGAATATATCAGTAGTGAGCGTAGATGTGTTTAAGAATAAGCTCGACAAATATCTAAGCTGCATCCCAGCCATCCAAGATTGGAAGATGCAAAGTATACCGGAAGATGCACTAGCAACTCTCTGGTAGACATTAGAGGTGCCTCACACTGAGGGACCTGGGGCAATCCGAACAAGACGTAAGGTCTAAGGTAAGGTAAGGTAAGGTCTCTCTCTCTCTCTCTCTCTCAACAATTGTAAATAATAAGGACACCAGAAATAATTGATGGGTCTCTCTCTCTCTCTCTCCCCCAACAATTATAAGTGATAAGGATAACAGACATACTTGGTGGGTCTCTCTCTCTCTCTCTCTCTCTCCTCTCTCTCTCTCTCATCTTGAATTCAAATATATATATATGTATATATATATATACACATATATATATATATACATATATATATATATATATATATATATATATATATATATATATATTATATATGTATATATATATATATATATATAATATATATATATATATATATATATATACGTATATTAAGGAGTTTTTAAATTGCATCATACATCGTTGAGGTGAATGCATTTGGGTTGATAAAAATAGGGCAGAACTAAAGCTAGTTTCATAGTTTACATTCTATTCAGGTCTGCCATGAACAAAAACCGGTAAGTTGAACTAAGTTCTAGTACTGAGTACGCAAGTGAAGAGAGAAAACTCCACTGGTCAATGAAAGAGACATTACCTATGAAGACGGTTGGATATGTTTCTCTCTGCGTCCAATAGATGGCATCAGCTTGCACTTTTTAATCTATGGGGATTCCATTTCAACAATAACAAGTGATTGAGGTCAGTATTCAATAGCATTATTGCCGTATATATTAATTTGTTTCGGTCTGCAATACCTCATGAGTAGATGTCTGGTTGAAATTTATTCATTACATACAAATTAAAGTAATTTAATTAAAAAAAGTACATATTTCATGTTGACTAAGATTTTGGAACATCGTGGAAATGGTCTTTCCCTTTCATGACGTACCTGAGGATCCCATCAAGACATAACAGTGCTTCTGCTTACTCAGGGAGTAAGCCTACAAACTACTTTGTTGTTGTTATTGTTCTTGCTCTTGTAAGGGGGGTTAGGAAAGGCCTACGGAAAAGCCTAAAAAGTCTGAAAAAGGTGTTTGGCGTTGAGTGAAAGATAAAAGAATTTTATGATAGGATATTTATGATTTATTTATTAGAATGAAAACATGAAGAATAACTAATGTGCTTATTAAGCAGTACGGAAAAATTATGCCTAATGAAATATACATAGTGTATTTATTTTAATTTTCATAGGTGAAACTAGTCTCTATGTGACCATAGATTTTAGCACGTTTTCATTCACGTTGAGTTACAAGTGTAATATTTACAAGTTAAGGGTGAGGGTAAAATCTTGCAAGCGTCCCGAGTAAGCTGGAGGTCGGATCAAGCCTTGTTCAAATTCTCTACCATTTCATGTTACAGATGACTGTAGAGGAAGGTTCCTTACAGTGAACTACATGCATTTAAGAGCAAATCTACAGAATACTTACTGTAAGACATGGCTTTGGTATTGAAAGATTATTATTATTATTATTATTATTAGGAAGGAGGCCTTCTCTGAGGGCAGTAGCATTGAATACAATAGCTGTTTCAACGGCATTTAATTTATATAGAATCTTCTCAATTCTTCTTATTATCTTTTTCTCGTCAGCATGTAGCTGGTGTATTAAGTTTCCTAAGGACATGTAAAGATTTTCATTTGTCTTAGGTTTATTCCTCTAACGTGTCGACAGCGCACAGGCAGTCATCTATGAGAGTTTACAGTACAGTGAATTAAGATACGTTTTACAAGTATTTATAGCATGCAAGGTCGTGTACAATCGGTGGGCGGGTCGGTAGGAACGGATTTTAATTGGTCGTTGGATGGTAACGAAATCTCCCCCTGAGGCGTTCAGACCTACGTAGTTTGGACGGGGTTATTAGCGTCGGTTGGGTGTTGGTTGGGGTACCCACCTCTTGGGCGGCAGGGCTGTACAGTTGATATATCTTCCGCTCGTTCTCTCCTGCTTTCTCTCTCTACTTCTTCCGCCCTTTCTCTCTCTCTTGCTCTCTCTCTTTCTCTTTCTGCAAGTTCCTCTCTCTCTCTCTCTCTCTCTCTCTCTCGTTCGCTCCTTCTCACGCTCTCTCTTTCTCTCTCTGCCTGCTCCTTTCTCTCTCTTTCTCTTTCTCTCTCTGTTTGCTCCTCTCTCTCTTTCTCTCTCTCTCTCTCTCTCTCTCTCTCTCTGTCTCTCCCCCCTCGATCTCTCTCTCTCTCTCTCTCTCTCTCTCTCAGTCTGTCTCTCCCCCCTCGATCTCTCCTCTCTCTCTCTCGTGGCGGTATACATAGTCGGTTGGTTTCTTGCGCCATTTCTTGTTATGATGGTGGGAAGAAACTCTGTTTCTTTTACCCTGTTGATAGTCGGTTTTTTCTCTAATACAGAAAGTGATAAAATTAGCCTCATAATTTATTACAAAAGCATAAAAACCAGCCAGCTGCTTCTTAGAAACAACCCGGCGTCCCCAGAAACGACTTTGAAGAGAAGGAGTGTTAACTACGAATTCACATGCTCGGTGGATGGATGCCACCATTCTTATATCGGGATGACCACTACCAGACTCTTCAAGCGTCTCTCGTGTCATCTTCAAGAAGGGGCCATTTTCATTCACTATAGAGAAAAACATAACAGGAGACCAGAAAGAGCTGAGCTTATAAAGAACACAGAAATTATTGACCATGCGCCGGACCGAAAACGCCTACGTTATCTTGAAGCATTACACATATTAGAGAAAAAACCGACTATCAACACGGTAAAAGAAACAGAGTTTCTTCCCACCATTATAAGAAGAAATGGCGCAAGAAACCAACCGACTATGTATACCGCCACGAGAGAGAGAGGAGAGATCGAGGGGGGAGAGACAGAGAGAGAGAGAGAGAGAGAGAGGTCGAGAGAGAGAGAGAGAGAGAGAGAGAGAGAGAGAGAGAGAGAGAGAGAGAGAGAAAGAGAAAGAGAGAGAGAGGAGCAAACAGAGAGAGAAAGAGAAAGAGAGAGAAAGGAGCAGGCAGAGAGAGAGAGAGAGCGTGAGAAGGAGCGAACGAGAGAGAGAGACTTGCAGTTGCAGAAAGAGAGAGAGCAAGATAGAGAGAAAGGGCGGAAGAAGTAGAGAGAGAAAAGCAGGAGAACGAGCGGAAGATATATCAACTGTACAGCCTGCCGCCCAAGAGGTGAGTACCCAACCAACACCCAACCGACGCTAATAACCCCGTCCAAACTACGTAGGTCTGAACGCCTCAGGGGGAGATTTCGTTACCATCCAACGACCAATTAAAATCCGTTCCCACCGACCCGCCCACCGATTGTACACGACCTTGCATGCTATAAATACTAGTAAAACGTATCTTAATTCACTGTACTGTAAACTCTCATAGATGACTGCCTGTGCGCTGTCGACACGTTAGAGGAATAAACCTAAGACAAATGAAAATCTTTACATGTCCTTAGGAAACTTAATACCACCAGCTACATGCTGACGAGAAAAAGATAATAAGAAGAATTGAGAAGATTCTATATAAATTAAATGCCGTTGAAACAGCTATTGTATTATTATTATTATTATTGTACTTAGGAAGCAGACCCTCTCTCAAGCATACTTTATTAAAAGTAATGGCTACTTCAGCAGCGTTACACTTGTAGAGATTCTTCTCTATTTTGCGAATAGCGGCTTTTTCAGTGCTACTTAAACAGGCTAGTAGAGCGCCTATAGAGGTCATGGTAAAATACAGGGTCAAAATAGGTGTATATATTTGAATTTTACAGATAAACTATGATACCATAGTCATCAAAGTCATTAACGATTTTCTCTCTCTCTCTCTTTCTTAAAGCGAGCTTTCGTCTGGAGCTGCCAGACATCCTCGGGCTGGGAAGCTGAGGGTGGACTGATCTTGGTGCGGTGTCCGTCCTCCTTATATCTGTGGTTGACAGCAAGGGGTCTGCCCCATGCTTGTCTCCTATTGGCTGGTGGCGGTGAGTCTTGTTTTCATTGGCTGCCTGAGCCAGGTCTCAAGCCACTTTCTTCGGGCCGATGGTGCGTTGCAGCATATCCTGCAGCCGCCTGGACCTCCTAAGCGGCGCTGTAACATTGATGGGCGTTGCGCTACGCTGTGGGACGTCACGGCTACTTTGATTTCCATCGGCTGCAGGAGTACCTCGTTCGGGGGCGTTGTCATCCATAGAGTTGTCATGATCGGTGGTGTCATTGTTGGTGGCAGGTCTTCTCATACTCGTAGGGAGGAGAAATTCTTCCTGCGTCGTATTCAGAGTAGGTTTTATTTGCTGGATGAGTAGCGCCTCCAGCAGGCGCAACCGACGGGCATCAGGGGCCTTCCCGATGATCTTCGTGTTCTTTATGATGACTCTCGGGAGATGGCCTCGTGATGTTTGTGCGGGCGTGATTCTTTATTATTATTATTATTATTATTATTATTATTATTATTATTATTATTATAGCTGTTTTAAACGGCATTTAATTTATCTAGAATCTTCTCATTTCCTCTTATTATCTCTTTCTCATCAGCATGTAGCTGGTATATCAGGTTTCTTAAGGACATACAAAGATTTCAGATGTCTTAGGTTTTATGTCCTCTAAGACAAACTGAAATCTTTATATGTCCTTGGGAAACCTGACATACCAGCTACATGGTGATGAGAAAGAAGAAAAGAGATGATAAGAGGAATTGAGAAGATTCTAGATAATTAAATGCCCGTTGTTGAAACAGCTATAATATTCAATGCTACTGTCCTCAGAGAAGGCCTTTTTCCTTATTATTATTATTATTATTATTATATTGTTTTTTTTTTTTTTTTTTTTTTTTTTTTTTTTTTTTTTTTTTTTTTTTTTTTTTTTTTTTTTTTTGCTCTATCACAGTCCTCCAATTCGACTGGGTGGTATTTATAGTGTGGGGTTCCGGGTTGCATCCTGCCTCCTTATGGAGTCCATCACTTTTCTTACTATGTGTGCCGTTTCTAGGACCTCACACTCTCTGCATGATACCTGGAGCTACTTCAGCCTCTAGCTTTTCTAGATTCCTTTTCAGGGATCTTGGGATCGTGCCTAGTGCTCCTATGATTATGGGTACGATTTCCACTGGCATATCCCATATCCTTCTTATTTCTATTTTCAGATCTTGATACTTATCCATTGTTCCCTCTCTTCGCTTAAACTCTGGTGTCCCATGGTATTGCGACATCAATGAGTGATACTTTCTTCTTGACTTTGTCAATCAACGTCACGTCTGGTCTATTTGCACGTATCACCCTATCCGTTTTCTGATACCATAGTCCCCAGAGGATCTTTGCCTGATCGTTTCTATCACTCCCTCAGGTTGGTGCTCGTACCCACTTATTACTGCAAGGTAGCTGATGTTTCTTGCACAGGCTCCAGTGGAGGGCTTTTGCCACTGAATCATGCCTCTTTTTGTACTGGTTCTGTGCAAGTGCCGGGCATTCAACTTTGCTATGTGGTTTTATGGTTTCATTTTTCGTATTGCACTTCCACCTACATATGGGAGAGATGTTTCCGTTCTATCGTACTTTGAATATATCTGGTTCTTAGGGCCTGATCTTGTGCCGCTGTTATCATTCCTTCAGTTTCCTTCTTTAGCTCTCCCCTCTGTAGCCATTGCCAATTGTCATCGCTGGCTAGTTCTTTAGTTTGTCTCATGTATTGTCCGTGCATTGGTTTGTTGTGCCAGTCCTCTGTTCTTTCTGTCTTTCTCTTTGTCTCTGTATATTTCTGGGTCTTCGTCTACTTTTATTAGTCCTTCTTCCCATGCCACTCTTTAGCCACTCGTCTTCACTGGTTTTCAGATATTGCCCCAGTGCTCTGTTTTTCAATGTTGACGCAGTCCTCTATACTTAGTAGTCCTCTCCTCCTTCCTTTCGTGTTTATGTATAGTCTGTCCGTATTTGCTCTTGGGTGTAGTGCTTTGTGTATTGTCATTTGTTTTCCTGGTTTTCTGATCTATGCTGCGGAGTTCTGCCTTCGTCCATTCCACTATTCCTGCGCTGTAATCTGATTACTGGCAACTGCCCATGTGTTTATGGCTTTTATCATATTTCCGGCGTTGAGTTTTGACTTGAGTATCGCCTTGAGTCTCTGCATATATTCTTTCCTGATCGTGTCCTTCATCTCTTGGTGTTTTATATCTCCTCCTTCCATTATTCCCAGGTATTTGTATCCTGTCTCATCTATGTGTTTGATGTTGCTCCCATCTGGTAGCTTTATCCCTTCAGTTCTCGTTACCTTTGCCCTTTTTGTATGTTGACTAAGGCGCATTTTTTCTATTCCAAACTCCATCCTGATGTCCCCAGATACAATCCTTACAGTCTGGATTAGGGTATCTATTTCCTTGATGCTCTTACCATACAGCTTGATGTCGTCCATGAACATCAGATGGTTGATTTTGTTGCCTCTTTTCTTGAGTTGGTACCCGGCATCCATCTCTGTAGTACTTTTGTCATGGGAATCATGGCTACTACGAAGAGTAGTGGGGACAGTGAGTCGCCCTGGAAGATCCCTCTCCTGATATTAACCTCTGCTAGTCTTATTCCAGAGCTTGTAAGTATTGTATTCCAGTTGCGCATTGTATTTTTGAGGAAGCTGATGGTATTTTCCTCTGCCCATATATTTTCAGGCATTCTATTAGCCATGTGTGTGGTATCATGTCGAAGGCTTTCTTATAGTCTATCCCAATGCCATGCTTAGGTTGGTTTTCCTTCTCCTACTGTTCTTCATTACCATTTTGTCTATCAGGAGCTGGTCTTTTGTGCCCCTACACTTCCTTCTGCAGCCTTTCTGTTGGTAGGGGATGGTGTTTGTCTCCTCTAGGTAGTTGTATAGCCTTTCACTGATGATACTGTTAGTAACTTCCACATTATTGGTGGTGGGGCAGGTGTAGGCCTGTAGTTACTGGCTATATTTCCCTTACTCTTGTCTTTTTGTACTAAGGATGTTCTTCCTGTGGTCATCCATTTGGGTGCTTGGTGATTTGAGATACAATGCTGGAGTTGTTCTGCTATTCGTGGATGTAGGGCCTTGAAGTTTTTGAGCCAGTATCCATGGACTTCATCGGGACCTGGGTTTTCCAGTTTGGCATTTTCTTTAGTTGGTGTCTGACTGTGTCTGTCGTGATCTCTGTGAATCTTTGTTTTATTCTCCCTGTTTCTTCTCCTTGACTTCCTGGAGCCATGTTGCATGTTTGTTGTGTGATACCGGATTGCTCCATATGTTTTCCCAGACATATGGAGCAATCCGGTATCATTATTATTATTATTATTATTATTATTATTATTATTATTATTATTATACTGACTGGGAAGGAGCATCAAACAAATTCTCGAAAGCTCTCGTTTTGCACATATTTATACGCCACTTATAATCACTTTTTACACTTACGCAATTGTGGATTTCTTCACCATATTATTATTATTATTATTATTATTATTATTATTATTATTATTGGTTTTCACTCTCCCCCTCATACTCATGAAGGCAATGGCCCGGTTAATGCGCCTCTAAATGAAATGTGGTCAATGTAGTGAGGAATTTAACACCCCTTCAACAAGTGTTTACTCATAAATGACTTTTGATGTTTGTTAAGTACTTAGCCACGACGCTTTGCAATTATGTTTGCGTTTACTTAAGCAAATGCTTCATATCGAAGTCTGTCAGTACTGAGGGTCACTGTTAATGGGATATTAACACCCCTTTCTTCTCTCTCTCTCTCTCTCTCTCTCTCTCTCTCTCTCTCTAAATTGCTGACAAAACTTTATCTTTTGGTATTATATTCTAATTTTCCTCTCTTGATAGACGATTGATAACAGATCCGGTAATATGGTCTTTTCCAAATGCAACCCCCCCCCCTCTCTCTCTCTCTCGTTGGTCGGAAGCGCTATATCAGTCCTCGATGTATTTACACACTGCATTGTGCTACCTTTCTTGTACATTAACCCTTGTGAATGTCTGATGTTATCTGATATTCGATTGTTTTATTATTGTTAATTGCATTACTGGTATAGCAAAGGGTGTCCATAAAGTCCCAGTACCATTACAAGTATTCATTGCTCAGAAACTATATAGCATAGATTAATGCAGTTTTTGGTAGGATGAAGTGCTCCGAATGTAAACTTGAGGAAATGTAGAACATACTACAAAATACTGCATTACTCTATGTTATATGGTTTCTGAGCAATAAATGCTTGTAATGGTACTGGGACTTTATGGACACCCACGCTCGTATTCTGAGCTGTGGCTGTCGATGGTCGAGAGTACTTTGGAAAACATTAAGGTGTTTGATGAAGTGATATCTATATATCTGTATCTATATCTATATATCCGATTTATCAGGGTCATGAATATGTGATCGACGAATTGAAACGAGTAGGTGAACATAATTAAATTAAATTTATTGCAACTGTTGTTTTTTTGCATAACATAAGAACTTACACTAACATCATTTGATCAATTTATTACGAGAAAACAGCTACTGTAGCTTAAAAGCAATTATGAATGATATGACCATCCGAAACCGATCTGCAGGTTTAATGCATTTGCAGACAGATTGCACCCAGTCGTTGTGTATGCATGCATGCGGACTTGGTGTTTGCAGAATTATATTATTTTCCTGTCGTGGCTATGCAAATTAGTTTTGCTTTCTTTTCATTAATCTTACCAACAGAGGAAATGCGTAACGCGTGGGATTGTATGATAGAGGATTAAATATCTTGATTTCGTAATTATACAGGAATGTAGATCGTATGATTCTCTCTCTCTCTCTCTCTCTCTCTCTCTCTCTCTCTCTCTCTCTCTCTCTATATATATATAATATATATATATATATATATATATATATATATATATATATATGCATATGCAAATAAATAAATAAATAAATATATATATATATATATATATATATATATATATATATATAATATATATATATATACTTTCAAAAGGTTTGATTAATGAATAGGTCAGCACATAGACGAACCAACACTATCAAGACTTCCTCTCACGTACAGACAACAGACATTGAGGCAAAAAGAAACCCATTTTCACATTTACCTCTGAACAGCTCTCATCATCAATCGCTGCAGGTACTGACTGAATGAATGCGCGTAATTCCAGCCGTAATGACACAGTCATGCAGTACAGTTCCAGTATAATTGAAACTTGCAGCGAAGCGAGAACAATTGGGTGATAATAATCTTTCCCCATCGACATCGGGTATTATTTGGGGTAACGAAGCGTTGCCGAATTTTCCCTGGACCTGAAAATTTTGGCAGAAATGAATTTCGTGTTGATCAGCTGATACGAAACATAGGTTCATGACTGTGATATTTTTTTTCATTAGTTTTTCTATATTTCCAATTTTCTCTCACTCGGGGAGTAAGCCTGCAAACTATACTTTGTAGTTTTTCTTGTTCTCGTTGGGGTAAGGTAGGAAAGCCCTATGGAAAAGCCTAAAAAGGTCTGAAAAAGGTGCTTCGCGTTCAGTTAAAGATACAGGAATATTAGGATAGGATATTTATGATTTATTTATGAGGATGAAAATGTAAAAAATAAATTATTTGCATACTAACCAGTAGAGAACAATTATTTCTAATAAAATATAGCTTATTTATTTTCATTTACGTTGGTGAAAGAACACGCTATTAGACCGTAGATGTTAGCACGAGCCCAGAGTGAGCTGGAGGTCGGATTACGTCTTGTTATAGTTTAATCTAATTTAGAGTTTAGTTTATGATGAGTTGTCCCTTGCTTTCGGAGAGAGAAAATAAAAAAAATTATTACTAATTTGTATTTATCTTTTTGCCATATAGCCAGAACCGCTGATCTATATTTTGTAAGCCTACAGTAATTTTATTACTGACTGGTTTAGATTTTATTTCAACTTAATGATTCGTCTTTCTCTATCTGCCATTTAGCCAAACCAGCTGAACATTATTTATATACCTTCGATTATCTTAATACTGAAATATTTTACCTATGATACATGTGAGTTAACAGATATTTTATGTAACTACAATAAAATCATAATTTATAATTACAACGCATTCTCAGATTAGTCTATTGTCATATTTTCATTGTTGCAAATCTATTCTAAATGGCTGATTAAATTTCTGTTCTCACTTAACTTTAGCATTAGGATTGTTTTGAGTTAATGTATTTAACTCTATTCTTTATTTATCCTCTTAATATTATGTAAATAGATTTCGATATTTGGTATTTAAAATGAATAAACAAATAAACCATACATATGAATATCTGTTTTCAACATTAATAGCTTATTTATACACACACACACACACATACACACACACACACACACACACACATATATATATATATATATATATATATATATATATGTATATATATATATATAAGGATCTATATATAGATATATATATATCTATATATATAATATATATAATATAACTATCTAGTCACTTTTTTACGATATGTATGTCAATTTAATTGCCATGATACTCTCTTAACTTCTCTAACTCTTGACACTATAGAGGCTTAGAACCAAAGGCAAGAATAAATAAATATATAATATATATATATATATATATATATATATATATATATATATATATATATATATATATATATATAATATATATATATATATCTTGTCATTTGGACCTTTTTTTCATTACGTAATGAAAATAAAAATGCAACAGAACTGGAAATTTTGTTTTTTACTGACATATCTGAAATCCAGAATAATAAAACTGCTATTTTATCCCTTGCCTATCAGCAGCCTAACTCTGATCTTTGACGAATAAAAGCATCGAAAACTTCTTGAAGACGAAAAGAATAATATTCATTACCATCTTCTCCCATTCCACCAACTTTGACAATCCTATGGCGTCAGCTGACTGGCTAATCAGGAGGCCGATGAGCGAAGCCTTCAATCATGGATGGCCTGGTTCCTGGGAGCCAATGGGGCTGTCGCTAAACCGAGAAAGTTTCCATCGCAAATCATTCATCTGTCATAGGCATTTCTCCTTTGTTATGCCTGAGAGTACGTAGGTATATTGACGATTCTCAGAGCGATTTTTTGTGGGGGTTTGACACTCGGAAATCTTTTGCTTGAAATGTTATGTACTTGCGAATCTCACACTGATTGATGCGTGATTATGAATTCTCACTGAGCTTTGATTTAGCGTCTAAAAATGCCCGTATTTTATATAATTTCCTTCGTCTTGTAGCTGTGACTCATACGTATTTCCTGTACACCGTTACGCTGACTTTTTCTTCTTTTGAAAGAGAGAAATTTTCATCGTGGAATCTCACATTGATTGATGTGTGATAATGAATTCTCACTGGGCTTTGATTTAGCGTCTAAAAATGCCCGTATTTTTTATTATTTCCTTCGTCTTGTAGCTGTGAATCATACGTATTTCCTATACACCGTTACGCTGAGTTTTCTTCGTCTGTTTTTATGAAAGAGATAAAAACCTATAAAGAGAAAAATACAAGTTAAATGGAGATATATACTTATGTAGATCTATCAGATAGTTTCTGTATTGCTTTGCAAAATAACCAACCGTAAAGCTATTATAAACAGCCATTAGGTTTAGTAAAAACAATGCTTGTAGGTTAAGAAAAATAAGGACGAAGATATTTTTAATGTTACGTAGAAGGATATATTATCTGCGTCTTACTGAATCTGCATGAAATTAATTAATCACTGAAAGCATCCACAAAATATTGGTTGAACGTCTACTGCATTTTACACCCGACTCAAAATTCGTATGTCTCGACATCAATCCGACTTTGCGTAAAAAGAAGCGACTAAATTTATTAAAACCCCAAACCTATTATAAATGTCATAAGAAGGAAATTCTGAAAGGAAGACCTTATGGAAGAAAGTGGTAACCCTAAAAAAAAAAAAAAAAAAAAAAAAAAAAAAAAAAAAAAAAAAAAAAAAAAACTCGAGGTCATACACCCTCTCCCACGACCACTTACAACAGGGTAGCCACATGCCCATTGGGGATACGATGCCCAGGGAGACTATAGAACCGAATAGAGTACAATCTATATGGGTTTCAAAGCGTGCTTTTTTTTCTTTATTAATTAGAGTTTTTCTCAGATGCATTCCTCTCTATGATATCTTCTCGTAATAGTTTTCCGGTCTGGTTGGATTGTATTCCCCGTCTCTCTCTCTCTCTCTCTCTCTCTCTCTCTCTCTCTCTCTCTCGTCTCTCTCTCTCTCTCTCTCTGTCTCTCTCTCTCAGTGTGTATATGTGTGTGTGTGCATCACATCATATGGGCATGAAATATGACTGTGATAAAGAGTAAAGGTTTTATGAAAGTACAAATATATCACTTGAATTTGTACTAAATCTTAGGAGGAATAATAGCAGATTTACGATTCTTGAAAATGATTTCCGTCGATTATACGTTGGACAAATAACTACTGATGACGCTGCCGATGAGAAGACACTGGCCTTTTCTCACCAATATTATTACTGTTATTGCCAGTATTATGATTACTATCTTTTATGCTACCTCAGCTATTTTGTGGATAAGTGCCTATTATTCATTTTTTGTATCATGTTGTCTCACGTATCTAGATTGTGTATGTCACTGTCTGTATTTTGTATATTCCATGTATATGGCCCTGTGCTGAAATGAAGGATATTATTATTATTATTATTATTATTATTATTATTATTATTATTATTATTATTATTATTATTATTATTATTATTATTAAAACTGCATCCATCAGACGATAAATGATCTTATGGAGTCATACATTAAATGCATAATGATTAATAAAATTTTGAAGATTGAACGTATTAGCCAATGGCGCGCTTTGCCCTTTCGAGAGAGCTGCTCATTGGCTGAAAACCGGGCTTCGCTGACCAATCATTTGCAAGGACTCAATTTCCTCCTTGTCCACGGAATGCTTCTCCAGAAGAGGGTCTTTGTGTGCAGTTCTTTGCCAACTCTCACTCAGGTAAGTTCAGGTACACTCGACTCCAGGGTGTGTCTTCGTGGAAGGTAGTTGCATTT
>NC_087217.1:23623811-23626311 GCF_015104395.2 Macrobrachium nipponense
CATAATTTTTTTGTTAATAACCAAATCATAAATGACTTTGTTAATTACCAAGTCGTTTATGTCTTTGTAAATAACTCGGTAATCAATGGTGTTGTTGATAACCAATTCATCAATGGCTTTGCTAATAACCAAGTCATCAATGGTTTTAATAACCAAGTCTTCAATGTCGCTTTTAATGACCAAGTCGTATTTTATTTTATTATTTATCTATCTATCTATCTATCTATCTGTCTATCTATCTATCTATCTATCTATCTATCTATATATATATATATATATATATATATATATATATATATATATATATATATATATATATATATATATATATATATATGACTGATTGACTCCTATTTCCTTCAGTTAGAGTAATTACAATTATACATAGGCGCACAGATTTTATGAACATAGTATAAAGAACAAAGTTACTGGTAATACGTACCTATCATCATTATCTTTATCATAATAATTATTAAGACAATTCACATTCCAGGTACAGCATCCGGTCTTCACAACCCATGGTAATCGTTAGTATTGCCGATTACGAGGATGATCCTTCTACAACTAAGAACCTGCTATTCCAGGGAAGTATTAACAGCTGCCATCTGGTGATCGTCGATGCAACCTCTCGTGCAAATGAAAATGTTTTCAGGTAAATATATTTTTTTCGTTTAGTTTTTCTGTAACGAACATAGTATTCTTTGGAGGCTTGAATTTCAAGTCAGTGACCCCTGTGGGCTTGTACCATGTGAACAGGGGTTTTCTTCTGAATAATAACTATAATAATAATAATAATAATAATAATAATAATAATAATAATAATAATAATAATAATAATAATAATAAAGAGAACCAGGCATAAAGTATCGTGATTGTTGTAATGGTTGACTTCCCGACTAATATGCTTTGACGTAAAACTTTTTTTCGTCTTGATTATGTTTTTAGTTGAATTAATTTACGTTTAAGATTATGGTCCCACATATAATAAATGTATGTATATATACATACATACATACACACACACACACACACACACACACACACACACACACATATATATATATATATATATATATATTATATATATATATATATATATATATACGTGTGTGATCTATATGAGACTCTAGTATATAAGCGTGCAAAAGTATTCGCCTCTAAAACTATGTACGCATGCAATATATATTCATGTCTTCTGCATAAAACAGGTTTCTAGAAGCAGGTCAGCTGTGGCTTTGGCCAGAGGCCCTGATTTTCCTGGTGGGAAGCAAAAAAGAAGTCAGGTCCACTCTCTTTCGACCTGTCTTCCGGAATTCCATCCGCGCTCTGTACCTTGGCTTGCAAGAGGAGTCTTTGCAGGATCTCCGGAATCCCTTTAGGATGCCCTGTCGCTTAGTTAAGGGCAGCAAAAATCCTTGCGGGAGCTCGGAGGAGCCACAAAATAGAGGTAAAGTGGTCCATTTTGCTTTAAGAGCGAAGTGCAAGACTATGAAATGAATTTCGTGATTTATGTAGATTAAATTTTTTAATTGGTCGGGAGACACTAGGTGGGTTTTTATGTATTTCCATTTGATAAAAAAACGCACAAGGTCAAAATAACAATTTTATGTTCCCAATAACAGTTTTGAAACATTGATGTACTTAGCAATAAAAAATTAACACTTTTTTTTCTTCCTAACAACTGTTTTGAAACATTGGTGCGCACTGTAAAATCAAGAATTAACTACTATTTTTTTGGTCAGATATCAAAGAGTGAAGCTAGAATTACAATTTCTCAACAAATGTTACCGAATCAAGAAAGGATCTCGTAGAAAAATGTACACAGAAACAATAGAAAACATAATCAGCAAGGAACTGTGTAGTCTAACAACCCTTTTTAATCATTCTTTTCACTTGCAGTCACGCTTTACAGCCGATGTCTGTATTGTAACAACGGAAGTGGGAAGATAGAAATTCTTGCCATTTGGGGTCTAGGATCTCGTCAGCCAAAATTTTCTGGTCCGTTCCTATGTAAGTATTTCAAAAGAATCATAGGTATCAATTTCATATATGTATATGTTATGTATGCATCTCTCTCCCTCTCTCTCTCCCTCTCTCTCTCTCTCTCTCTCTCTCTCTCTCTCTCTCTTTCCTTAAGTGTCCTCAGTAGAAAATTGATGGAAAAAGCAAAATCGAATAGTTAAAAGAAAAATAATAACCGATGGCTGTTAGCTTGAATCATTATTGTTATTTTTTCTTTTGCAATAAAGCCTATAATGAATCTATCCTAATCTAAGCTGTTACATTGTATGTTATCATATAGTTCATATTTCTTGAAAATGATTTGCCCAATGAATTACATCTGAAACATAATTACTCATTTGAATTTTATGCCATAAATGTAACTCATTCAAAGATTCCCTTTAATCAATTTCATTTTCTTAATAAATCTCATACATTTCACTTTATATATTTGAGGAATCTTATCGTTTCTGTCATTTTAATTTTAGTATCTCAGTCA
>NC_087217.1:23628811-23638811 GCF_015104395.2 Macrobrachium nipponense
AGTATTTTAATAAATATTTTATCTGTTTAACAATTTGTTAATTTATCAGTCTTTTATAATACTGATATCCTCTTCCTGTATTTCCCATTACATTCTGTTTCTTCTTTCGAATAAACTTAATATTCTTTGGAAGCCTGAATTTCAAGTCAATGTCCCCTTTTGTGGGCTTTTTCGATAAGATTAGGGTTCATCTTCTGAATAATAATAATAATAATAATAATAATAATAATAATAATAATAATAATAATAATAATAATAATAATAATAATGATTATTCTGTTGAGTAAAATGGAAGAATTCAGCAAATTAACCTTATATATTATCTTTTCTACTTTTCTTATTACTCGCTTTTCTGGCTCAGATATACTTCTTAATAATTAGCCAATATTCATATTGGGAGAAATCTGAATAATGCTGAAAGTGGTATTTTATTTAGAACAGAATTTATTAGTCAAAACTGGGATTATCAGTATACTTGTATTATCAACAGAATTTGTTTAAAAGAGGGTCTTCTTCCCAAAATATAATAATAACAACAATATTAATCGCATAGATGAGACGGGACACAAATACCTAGGAATAATGGAAGGAGGGGATATAAAACACCAAGAGATGAAGGACAGGATCGGGAAAGAATATATGCAGAGCCTCAAGGTGATACTCAAGTTAAAACTCAACGGCGGAAATATGATAAAAGCCATAAACACATGGGCAGTGCCAGTAATCAGATACAGAGCTGGAATAGTGGAATGGACGAAGGCAGAACTTCGCAGCATAGACCAGAAAACTAGGAAACATATGACAATACACAAAGCACTACACCCAAGAGCAAATACGGACAGACTATACATAACACGAAAGGAAGGAGGGAGAGGACTACTAAGTATAGAGGACTGCGTCAATATCGAGAACAGAGCACTGGCACAACAAACCAATCCACGGACAATAAGTGGGACAGACTTAAGAACTAGCCAGCGATGATGAGACATGGCAATGGCTACAGAGGGGAGAGCTCAAGAAGGAAACTGAAGGAATGATAACAGCGGCACAAGATCGGGCCCCGAGAACCAGATATGTTCAAAGAACGATAGATGGGAATAACATCTCTCCCATCTGTAAGAAGTACAATGCGAAAAATGAAACCATAAACCACATAGCAAGCGAGTGTCCGGCACTTGCACAGAACCAGTACAAAAAGAGACATGATTCAGTGGCAAAAGCCCTCCACTGGAGCCTGTGCAAGAAACATCAGCTACCTTGCAGTAAAGTGGTACGAGCACCAACCTGAAGGAGTGATAGAAAACGATCAGGCAAAGATCCTCTGGGACTATGGTATCAGAACAGATAGAGTGATACGTGCAAATAGACACGTGACGTTGATTAACAAGTTCAAGAAGAAAGTATCACTCATTGATGTCGCAATACCATGGGACACCAGAGTTGAAGAGAAAGAAAGGGAAAAAAATGGATAAGTATGAAGACCTGAGAATAGAAATAAGAAGGATATGGGGTATGCCAGTGGAAATTGTACCGATAATCAAAGGAACACTAGGCAGGATCCCAAGATCCCTGAAAAGGAATCTAGAAAAACTATAGGCTGAAGCAGCTCCAGGACTCATGCAGAAGAGTGTGATCCTAGAAACAGCGCACATAGTAAGAAAAGTGAATGACTCCTAAGGAGGCAGGATGGAACCCGGAACCCCACACTATAAATACCACCTAGTCAAATTAGAGGGTTGTGATAGAGCAAAAAAAAAACAAAATAATAATGATGATAATAATTGTTTGGAAAAAACTCTCTATCACGAGAGTTTATACAATGTTCTAAGAGGTCCATAATATTGAAAATGTTAAAGGTTCGAAAGGTTTTATAAATTGTTTATAAACTAGACAAGAACCTTTAACATTTTCATTATTGTGGACCCCTTAGAACAAAGTGGAGAACCAGCTACCCATCTTCAAACAACCTATTTGTAAAAACTCAAAAATAGAGATTTTGTATAGTCACTTTGTGTACTTACAGTTAGATTGACAAGGAGGACTGTGCAGGTCATCGAAAGCTTTCTGCTTTATATATCTTAAATAACAAAATCAAACAGACATACTATAGTGGATTTACTTTTCCAATAATAATAATAATAATAATAATAATAATAATAATAATAATAATAATAATAATAATAATAATAATAATAATAGTCTGTGTCGGAGGAATTCACGCTATTTATTGCATTCGCCTGGCTTGAGGAGTCTGGTACCTCACTTTTCATTGGGTAATACCTGTGGCGTCACGAGCGATGTCATCAGTGGAGCGGCTGCTGATTGGCTGTCCTCTTCGTGGGCGGAGCCTCATCCTTACCGGACGCCACAGGTATTACCCAATGAAAAGTGAGGTACCAGACTCTTCAAGCCACCCGAATGCAATAATAATAATAATAATAATAATAATAATAATAATAATAATAATAATAATACTGCAGGTACGAAATCCGTCCTCCACCGGACCTGGTCCTCGGGAATCCGTCGAGGAACGGCTCTTGGACCGGAATCCTCGGGGTCATCCAGCGGGGAGAGGCGGACGTCTCCTTGATGATATCCACCAGCTCCGAGAGACTGAAAATCCTCGACCTCGTCAGAACGATCAAGTCTGATTCTCTAGGCATCGTGTCGCTGAAGCCTCAGCTCCTGCCTCAGTACCTGGTCATCATTCGCCCCTTTACCAGTGAGTTTTTGTTGAATACCTACTCCTTTTTACTGGAAAATCTCTATTTCGTTCGGCATTATCGTTGTTCGTGTCTTGCGGTTTTCTTTGTATGTTTTGTTTGTATGGAGTTTTTACGTTGCATGGAACCAGTGGCCATTCAGCAACGGGACCAACGGCTTTGAGTGACTTCCGAACCACGTCGAGAGTGAACTTCTATCACCAGAAATACACATCTCTCACACCTCAATGGAATGCCGGAGAATCGAACTCGCGGCCACCGTGGTGGTAGCCCAAGTCCATACCAATCACGCCACTGAGGCGCTTCGTGTCCTACGGTGTTGCAATGTCAGTTGGACAAACCAAGGATTCGATAAATTTCAGACGTTGTTGATATTTTTCGGAGGTTTTATGTTGTGAACTGGTGTATAGGTACTTAGCTGGGAGTGAAATGGCGTGATTTTCTTTCTTTCCTTAAAAGATGAAGCAGTAACCACAGAGTTCTCGTTATATTTCTACTGTGGTCATCCTTTCTTGTCTACTTCCAGTGGAGGTGTGGGTCTATCTCATCGTGAGCATCATGATGTGGGGAGTGTCATTATGGCTGCTCGAGAAGACGAGGTCAAATATGACGGGGGAGAAAGGTATGTCTCTCGATTGGTCCATCTTCTACAGCTGGGCCGTGATGCTGGACGACACTCCGTATAACGCTCCCAGATACACCTCGGGGCAGGTTAGTCTCCTTTACTTTGTTCAAATTAACATATTTTATAATCACTTCGCTATATATAGTAGATGTAAGAATCACTCCGAGATCCTCTCATCCTCAGATTTAACCAGATTCTTCATTCTGAACCTTCTGTTAATCGTAAAAAAAAGAATCCCTCTTAGTACCAGAGATGCTATATCAACCCGCACATGACATGCTTTTCATTAAAATTGAAACTCCGGTGGGGGTAGGGCCGTCAGTGCACCTCAAACGCGGTGCACTGTAGGCTTTTCTTAAAATTTTTTTACTGCGTCACTTCGTCTCCAAGCGGCAAACACTTTAATTCCTTTTGCTGTACCTACATTCAATTATTTCTTCCACCTTCTCTCCACCATCTTCTAACAACAGTTTCATAATGCAACTGCTTTGAGGTTTTCCGCCTTTTGCATCATTGTGAACCTTTCACTCTCAATTCTCTTTTCAACTCTGAGTGACGTCGTAGGTTCCAGCTCTTGGCCATCGGCCTAAATTACGTATTCTAGAGTGAATATATATGTTCTATTAAAAGAGAAAATCCTTCAGATGCTGCTCGGTTGGTGGCTGGTGGCGTCCTTGGTCATTTCGACTGTCTACAGGTCGGCCTTGGTGGCCTTCCTGTCGGTGCAGAGTAAGACGAAGCCTATCGACAGCTACCAGGACTTGGTGAGACAAGGGTCGTCTTGGCGATGGGGAATAGACAGCTTCATGATGTCGGGTCAAGTCAGGCTGTTCTTCTCAAACAATAAGGACCCCGTTCTTAAGTACGTCTATGAAAAGGCAGAGGTGAGTTTTGCTTTTTTTATGTTCGTTTGTGGTTGAAGGTTTAAATATGTATATATATATATATATATATATATATATATATATATATATATTAGTATATATATATATATATATATACATTATATATTATATGTCTTATCATATATCTATATATATATATATATACATATATCATATATATATATATATATATATATATATATATATATATATATATACTATATCTATATCTATATATATCTATATATATCTATATATATATGCTATATATATAGATATATATATATATATATATATATATATATATATACATATATATATATATATATATATATATATATATATATATACATATATACATATATATATATATATATATATATATATATATATCTATATATATATATATAGATATATATATATATATATATATATATATATATATCTATCTCTATATATATATATATATATATATATATATATATATCTATACTATATATCTATATATATATCTATATATATATATATATATATATATATATATCTCATCTATATATAGATATATATATATATATATATATAATTATATCTATATATCTATATATATATATATAATTTCTATATATATATATCTATATATATATATATATATATAGATATATATATATATATATATATATATATATATCTATATATAATATATATATATATATACACACACACAAACATTAAGCTACAAATGTTGTTTAATATTGAAGTGGCTCTACCTCGTAAATAAAATATATTTATACATATATATATATACCAAAGGGGGAATTATAATTGACATAAGTGGTTCGTCATCTCACGGGTTCGATCCACTGACGCGAGAACCAACAACGTTTGGTGGCGCCCTTAGATCACCCGACTATCAAGAGATGACGAATCACTTATCAATAATTTAAATTCCCCTTCGGTATCCATATACATACACACATAAATTTAAGTGTATGAAATTACCCTCCTCCTCCTTAGACGCCAACGATCTCGGAGGGCCTGACGAGGACGCTGAAGGGAGGGTACTCATTCCTGGGCGTCAAGAAGGTCATCCTGAGCGCCATCGCCCTGGACTTCGTGGACGAATTCGGTCAGACCCCACTGTACGTCTGCAAGGAAGATTACTACATCGTGACGGATTTTGGGTGGACTTTCAGGTAAGCTTAACCAACTCCTTTCTTGATGAAAGTTTTTTTTTTTTTCTTTTTTTTTTTTTTTTTTTTTTTCTGTGTTATTTTGGCTCTGATTGTTCTTTTTTGGGGTCGTTTCATTTTTAGTATCTATTTCTGTGATTGTCTGGCTCCTTGTTTCTGTTCTGAATAATAATAATTAATAATAATAATAATAATAATAATAATAATAATAATAATAATAATAATAATAATAATAATAATAATAATAATAATAATAATAATAATAAACAGAGATCACAACAGACACAGTCAGACACCAACTAAAGAAAATGCCTAACTGGAAAGCCCCAGGCCACGATGAAGTCCATGGATACTGGCTCAAAAACTTCTAGGCCCTACACCCACGAACAGCAGAACAACTCCAGCGTTGTATCACAAATCACCATGCGCCCAAATGGATGACCACAGGAAGAACATCCTTAGTACAAAAAGGCAAGAGTAAGGGAAATATAGCCAGCAACTACAGGCCTATCACCTGCCTACCAATAATGTGGAAGTTACTAACAGGTGTCATCAGTGAAAGGCTATAGAACTACCTAAAGGAGACAAACACCATCCCCCATCAACAGAAAGGCTGCAGAAGGAAGTGTAGGGGCACAAAAGCCCAGCTCCTGATAGACAAAATGGTAATGAAGAACAGTAGGAGAAGGAAAACCAACCTAAGCATGGCATAGATAGACTATAAGAAAGTCTTCGACATGATACCACACACATGGCTAATAGAATGCCTGAAAATATATGGGGCAGATGAAAGCACCATCAGCTTATACAAACATACAATGTGCAACTGGAATAAAACACTTACAAGCCCTGGAATAAGACTAGCAGAGGAAAATATAATGAGAGGGATCTTCCAGGGCGACTCACTGTCCCCACTACTCTTCGTAGTAGCCATGATTCCCATGACAAAAGGGCAAAGTGACAAGGACTGAAGGGATAAAGCTACCAGATGGGAGCAACATCAAACACATAGATGGGATGGGATACAAATACCTGGGAAAAACGGAGGGAGGGGATGTAAAACACCAAGAGATGAAGGACACGATCAGGAAAGAATATATGCAGAGACTCAAGGCGATACTCAAGTCAAAGCTCAACGCCGGAAATATGATAAAAGCCATAAACACATGGGCAGTGCCAGTAATCAGATACAGAGCAGGAATAGTGGAATGGACGAAGGCAGAACTCCGCAGCATAGACCAGAAAACAAGGAAACATATGACAATACACAAAGCACTACACCCGAGAGCAAATACGGACAGACTATACATAATACGAAAGGAAGGAGGAAGAGGACTACTAAGTATAAAGGACTGCGTCAACATCGAAAACAGAGCAGTGGGGCAATATCTGAAAACCAATGAAGAAGAGTGGTTCAGTAGTGTATGGGGAAAAAACTGATAAAAGTAGACTAAGAACCAGAAATATACAGAGACAGGAGAATGATAAACAGAACAGAGGACAGTCACAACAAACCAATGCACGGACAATACATGAGATAGACTAATAGCTACAGAGGGGAGAGCTTAAGAAGGAAACTGAAGGAATGATAACAGCGGCACAAGATCAGGCCCTAAGAAATAAATATGTTCAAAGAACGATAGATGGAAATAACATCTCTCTCATCTGTAAGAAGTGCAATACGAAAAACGAAACCCTAAACCAAATAGCCAGCGAATGTCCGGCACTTGCACAGAACCAATACAAAAAGAGACATGATTCAGTGGCAAAAGCCCTCCACTGGAGCCTGTGCAAGAAACATCAGCTACCTTGCAGTAATAAGTGGTATGAGCACCAACCTGAAGGAGTTAGAGAAAACGATCAGGCAAAGATCCTTTGGGACAATGGTATCACAACAGGTGGGTGATACGTGCAAATAGACCAGACGTGACGTTGATTCATTGATGTCGCAATACATTGGGACACCAGAGCTGAAGAGAAAGAGAGGGAAAAAATGGATAAGTGTGAAGACCTGAAAATAGAAATAAGAAGGATATGGGATATGCCAGTGGAAATTATCCCGATAATTATAGGACCACTAGGCACAATCCCAAGATCCCTGTTAAGGAATATAGAAAACTAGAGGCTGAAGTAGCTCCAGGACTCATGCAGAAGAGTGTGATCTTAGAAACGGTGCACATAGTAAGAAAAGTGATGGATTCCTAAGGAGGCAGGATGCACCCCGGAACCCCACACTATAAATACCACCAAGTCGAATTGGAGGACTGTGAGACAAAAAAAAAAAAAAAAAAAAAACAAAAAACAAAAAAAAAAAAAAAAAATAAAATTGCTGGATGACGACCTCCAAGTACCTGACCGTTTTCCCCTTCAATTGGGTTGAATACCTGGCTGCCGGACGAAGCTCCTTTGTTGCCAGAGGTTCCATTTACGTCGTTGTCGCTTAATCCTTCATTTCTTTCCATTATTGCCACGTTTTGATATTTAATCCATAGCTCGACCTTACCCCATCAGGAATAGGTACGCATTTACAGCTGAGTAGACTGAGGAAATTATGGTAAAGATCCTTTCTCAAGGAATCAACGACGAGGAGAGCGGTCACCCATACAACGACTGACCAGCCCCAATATTGCTTAACCAGTCCATTGACGACCTAACCCTCCTCTGCCACGGCGCCAATCACCAAAGTAACAAGGATTGAAGGGATAAAGCTACCAGATGGGAGCAACATCAAACACATAGATGAGACGGGATACAAATACCTGGGAATAATGGAAGGAGGGGATGTAAAACACCAAGAGACGAAGGACACTATCAGGAAAGAATATATGCAGAGACTCAGGGCGATACTCAAGTCAAAACTCAACGGCGGAAATATGATAAAAGCCATAAACACATGGGCAGTGCCAGTAATCACATGCAGCGCAGTAATAGTGGAATGGACGAAGGCAGAACTCCGCAGCATAGACCAGAAAACAAGGAAACAAATGACAATACGCAAAGCACTATCTCCAAGAGCAAATACGGACAGACTATACATAACACGAAAGGAAGGAGGGAGGGCTACTAAATATAGAGGACTGCGTCAACATCGAGAACAGAGCACTGGGGCAATATCTGAAAATCAGTGAAGACGAGTGGCTCAAGAGTGCATGGGGAGAAGTACTGACAAAAGTAGACGAATACCCAGAAATATACAGACAGGAGAATGACAAACAGAGCAGAGGACTGGCACAACAAACCAATGCATGGACAATACATGAGACAGAATAAATAACTGGCCAGCGATGACATATGACAAGCCCTACAGAGGAGAGAGCTTAAGAAGGAAACTAAGGAATGATAACAGCGGCACAAGATCAGGCCCTAAGAACCAGATATTATCAAATAACGATAGATGGAAATACGAAAAATGAAACCATAAACCACATAGCAAGCGAATGTCCGGCACTTGTACAGAACCAGTACAAAAAGAGGCATGATTCAGTGGCAAAAGCCCTCCACTGGAGCCTGTGCAAGAAACATCAGCTACCTTGCAGTAATAAGTGGTACGAGCACCAACCTGAAGGAGTGATAGAAAACGATCAGGCAAAGATCCTCTGGGACTATGGTATCAGACAAGATAGGGTGATACGTGCAAATAGACCAGACGTGACGTTGATTGACAAAGTCAAGAAGAAAGTATCACTCATTGATGTCGCAATACCATGGGACACCAGAGTTGAAGAGAAAGAAAGGGAAAAAATGGATAAGTATGAAGACCTGAAAATAGAAATAAGGAGGATATGGGATATGCCAGTGGAAATTGTACCGATAATCATAAGAACACTAGGCACGATCCCAAGATCCCTGAAAAGGAATCTAGAAAAACTAGAGGCTGAAGTAGCTCCAGGACTCATGCACAAGAGTGTGATCCTAGAAACGGCGCAAACAGTAAGAAAAGTAAAGGACTCCTAAGGAGGCAGGATGCAACCCGGAACCCCACACTATAAATACCACCCAGTCGAATTGGAGGACTGTGATAGAGCATAAATAATAATAATAATAATAATAATAATAATAATAATAATAATAATAATAATAATAATAATAATGTTTTATTGAAAATAATGGCAGTTTTAACGAATTAATCTTTTACAGGGTTTTTTTAATTATTCTGATAATTCGTTTTTCTGACTCAGCTAGGTTTTTGTGTAGAATTCCAATATTCACATGTCATAATTAAGACATTTGTCAAAGTAATTTATTTGATTTTATAAAAAATATCTATTATATATTTTTTTCATAATGTGGTTTTTTTATATTATTATTATTATTATTATTATTATTATTATTATTATTATTATTATTATTATTATTATTATTATTATTATTATTATTATTATCACTATAAGAATAAAGTTTTCAAAATTCCCTTTTGTGATAACTCATAATATCAGTAGAATTCCGACAGATGCTACTTTTTCTTCTCACAATTTTTGTTTCTTCTTATTATATTTACTTTTTAATATTATTCCTTCTCAATATCTTTCCTGCTAAATCTGATTAATTTTACGTTGACTCAGTTTCAATAATTTAGCA
>NC_087217.1:23648811-23651311 GCF_015104395.2 Macrobrachium nipponense
ATCGCTCACCGATATTTGGGGGGGGGGAATCAAACTGTGATTATCTACAGGTCATCCATAAAGTTCCAGTACCATTACAAGTATTTATGGCTTGTAATCGTACTGGGACTTTATGACCACCCTGTATATTTTGTGGATTTATACACAAGAACAAAAACACACACACACACACACACATGTATATATATATATATATATATATATATATATATATATATATATATATATATATATATATATATATATATATATATATATATATATGTATATATATACACACACACACATAATATTATCTATATATATATATTATATAATATATATTATATATATATAGTATATATATATGTATATAAATCTATAAATATATATATAGATATACATAATAATATATATATATATATATATAATAGAGATATTTATATTTATATATATATATAGTAATATATAATATTATATATAAATTATAGATATATATATAATATATCTATATATATATATATATTAAAATAATATATTATATATATATAGTATATATATAAAATACATAGTTATATTATATTATATATTATAAATACATAGTATATTATATATATATATATATATTATATATAATCTTATATATATTATACTTATAATTCCCCCCCCTCATTATAAATATATATATTATATTAATATCAATTATATAATATATACTATTATATATATCTTATATATAAATATGTATGTGTGTGTATTGATTTTAAATGCCGAAAAAATAAAAACTTGATGATTATACGAACAAAGTTGCAGTCACGAAGGATATATATATATATATATTCATTGAATAGAATGGCTTTTTACTGTTTACCAGCTTTTTTGAAATTGATTCATATTTTCTAATTATTTTCTTCACTTCATTGTTCAGGTTACTAATGGACACATAATGGGGTTCTTCCATTTACTCCAGTATTTTTACAAAAACGCGACAGCTGTTTCGTCAACCTATACGTATTGACGTTATCAAGCGTACTGATACAAATATGAGCCTACATGCGTTTTGTGACGTCATGAGGACGGAAAGGTAGTACAATTGCCAGATACCTAGTTTTAAATATTTACTAAAGACTATAGTGAAACATAAAATAAGACAAATAAATAAATATGTTAACAGAAATTATATCAAAACTTGAAAGTAAGTTATTATATACAAATTTTACATAAATATATATTAATTACATATATGTTTAATTAACAAAATGTCAGTGTGCGCTCCTGTCCACGTGTGGTAGTGGTCTTGTTCCACGCGGTTGAAGGGCTGCCCTCCTACACGAGGGCAAAGATCGGTCTGCCTCGCGTTGGATGTTAAGGTTTGGGCGTTGCGTGGCGATGCTGACGGCTTCTGATATCAATAAACAATTGTAGTTGCCTTCCTTGTGGATTATTTTGGTGTTTGTGAGAAGTTTCTTGCAAGGATGGTTTTTTTATTGTGGGTATCCACAAAGTGCTGGTGAATAGCACCTTGGTTTCTGTGGGCCTGCATGCGACGTTTGAGTGTAGTTGTTGTGTGTCCGATATAGCATTTTTGGGGGGTGGGGGGACTGACATTGCTCGTCAGCACAGACAAACTTGTAAACTATATCAGATTCAACCTCTTTCTCCGTCGATGGAGCCGTACTATTTTCATTACCAGTGAGGCCGTAAGATTTGGCTTGCAGTAAATTCTTGCTGTTATTTTGTTATATGGTGCTAGGGGGGTGGTTCCTCTTCGCAGTATACCAAGGAGGGCTTTCCTTTCGTCTTCGTGGTGTTTGTTGTATGATATCTGATGGTATATCACTATTTCTTTGTCTTTGTCTTGTGTGTTGTCCCTCGGGGTCGGGTTTTGGAAAGCCTCTAATCTCTTTTTGACAACTTGCTGGATCATGTCATCTGGGTAGCCGTTATTTGTGAGCAGCTGTTGAACTCTGTTAATTTCTTCGTTCGTCGCTTTCCACGTCGAACAGTGTAAGGCACGTTTTATGTATCCATTTACCACAGACCGTTTATATGCATCAGGGCATTCTCCTCTAGCATTTAAGCATCTCCCAGCATCTGTCTTTTTAGTGTTACGGTGGTATTGTATTTGTGTTTTCTGGGTCACAAGTACGTCCAAGAAAGGGAGCATTTTCTCATTACTTTTTTCTACCGTAAAATTCAATGTAGAATTTGCTCGGAGTTTATTCACTAATCATCTATGTCATTTTCGCCCTTGTTGTGATAAAGATATCATCAATATATCTCCCATAGATTCTGGGTTTTGGGTGTTTTCTTCAAAAGTGACCTCTTCTGTGTGTGCCATGTATGCGTTTGCAAAAAGAACCCCAAGGGGGGGAACCCATTGCTACGCCGTCCTTTTGCCGATATATTTCGCCCCTATGTAGGCTCATATTTGTATCAGTACGCTTGATAACGTCAATACGTATAGGTTGACGAAACAGCTGTCGCTTTTTTTATAAAAAAATACTGGAGTAAATGGAAG
>NC_087217.1:23663811-23676311 GCF_015104395.2 Macrobrachium nipponense
ACTGTCTGTAGTATGATTGGATCTAATTATTGAAATCTGGACCCGTCAAGTTAAACATTGGGCCACTATCGGACATTCAGCGCCGAAGTAGTAAATTTTTTTTTTTTTTTAAGTGAGTTGGAGTGGTTGAACAGCAAGATTGAAAGATACAGTAATGGAGATTAAGAAAGCCCTTTAATACTGACTATAGTGCACCACGTGAGGTACATTAAAGGCACTACCCTGCCTACTGGGTTGTAAACGTAATGTAAATCAAAATTGCATGAATAAGATATTTTGTATTAGTTTCATTCCAGCTCATTATTCAAATAGTTTCTTTCAATTCAGAATTCTTGAGCGCTAAAATTATTATCAATGTTACGATTATTTGTGAATTCCAGATTTTTTTTCTTCAAAATCCGGTCCAAGTGCATTTTGTAATTATTAAAATCATGATAAATAAACGTATACATTTTGTTAAGTGTTTAAAAGGCAAAATTTCATGCTATCCTTGCTCACTCTACATTGCAAATCTGACATTTTTTTTTGTATTAACAGATATATAAACGTCCAGTTCGAGTTAAGGCATATAAATTAAGTTCATTATTTTTCCAAATAATATTTATTTTTTTTGTCATCATTACTTAGTTATGAAATAATTCCGATCATTAATTAGCACAGATTACTCCTCTGCATTTAATCCTCTGCATACTCCTCATTCTGAACGCAGACCATCTTGCTCCGTTCCAGGATGAAACTCTCCGTCCTGTGGTTATTCATTATTCTCGTCAAATCTCTCAAGGGAAAGCGTCATGGAAACGCATTTATAAACCACACGAAGGGGCAGACGAATGCCCCCTGCGATGATGGCTGCCTCCGTCAGAATTTTGAGAGGGGACAGAATGAAGATTTGCTGACAGATGTCTGGTACAATCTGACCGTCCGTGTCAACTTAAATGACCAAGGCACCACCTTACAACTCCCTGGTTCCGTCATATTCGAGGACGTGGAAGTCGACGGTGAACAGATGGGTGCTTTGCCCGAGCGAGTGGACCAATCCGACGTTCCCTGGGAAAACCTTGAGCCAGTTAGGCTAGAGAATGTTGGGAACAGTACTGAACCTCTGAGTATTTTACCCGGCCGAGCAAATTACACCTCATCTGATAATCAACACGTGTTTTTGCGGATTCCTGACCCTGTAAAACCACTTAATGAAGGAAACAAAACTAGAAATACGAGTATCTCACCAGGCCAGATAAACCACACATCATCACACAATCCAAATACCTCATTACGAAACCGTGCGCCTGCAAAACTCGAAAACAAGGAAAGAAATATGAGATTATTCGATATCTTACACACGCGAGCCGATCCTATCCTATCGGACAAGCCAAACGTCTCTTTGATAAACACCGTATCTACAATATTTCAAAATGCAGGAAACAATATCGATAATTCAGATATCTCGTCATACCAGTCCGGCCAATCCTCGTCAGATAATCCAGGCGTATCTTTGAGGTATAATGGTCATTTCTCATCGAACGAAGAAGGAAGTCTGGAAGATTTAGCGGCATCAACGATTTGGGAAGTTCTGGAACGCCACGTTCATGGGTGCCACTTTATCATGATAAGTCAAAGGAGCCATCGGTCATTCGCCTCGTATGTTATCAGGTGAATAAAGCCAAAACCATTGCTGTTTCCAGGTTATTATTATTATTATTATTATTATTATTATTATTATTATTATTATTATTATTATTATTATTATTATTATTATTAAAAATAGTGGCAGATTTCACAGAATGATTTTATACAAAATTTTTTCATTTCTCCTTATGATTTGTCTGTCTGGCACGCTAGTGATATTAAGCAGCTGTCCAATATTCTTAGTAAAACCAGCGTGCCAGAAAGACAAATCATAAGGAGAATTGAAAGAATTTTGTATAAAATCAGTTCTGTGAATTCTGCCATTATTTTTAATAAAAACATGTTTGAAAGAAGGTCTGTTTTCCAGCATATATTATTATTATTATTATTATTATTATTATTATTATTATTATTATTATTATTATTATTACAAAACTCATAATCACAGGAATCAATAAAATGGGAAATTAAATCCACAGTAGTAGGTCTGTTTGATTTTGTTATTTAAAATTATATAAAGAAGAAAGCTTTCCATGACCTGTGGAGTCCTTGTCAATCTGACTGCAAGTACAAAAAGTGGCTGCACAAAAATTTTGTTTTTTGACTTGTTGACAAATAGGTTTTTGTTTGAAGGCATACTACTGTGGATTTACTTTTCCTTTATTATTATTATTTTTATTATTATTATTATTATTATTATTTTTTTTTTTTTTTTGCTCTATCACAGTCCTCCAATTCGACTGGGTGATATTTATAGTGTGGGGTTCCGGGTTGCATCCTGCCTCCTTAGGAGTCCATCACTCTTCTTACTATGATGTGCCGTTTCTAGGATCACACTCTTTTGCATGAGTCCTGGAGCTACTTCAGCCTCTAGTTTTTCTAGATTCCTTTTCAGGGATCTTGGGATCGTGCTAGTACTCCTATGATTATGGGTACGATTTCCACTGGCATATCCCATATCCTTCTTATTTCTATTTTCAGATCTTGATACTTATCCAATTTTTCCCTTTCTTTTCTCCTCAAACTCTGGTGTCCCATGGTATTGCGACATCAATGAGTGATACTTTCTTCTTGACTTTGTCAATCAACGTCACGTCTGGTCTGTTTTTGCACGTATCACCCTATCCGTTCTGATAACAATAGTCCCATAGGATCTTTGCCTGATCGTTTTCTATCACTCCTTCAGGTTGGTGCTCGTACCACTTATTACTGCAGGTAGCTGATGTTTCTTGCACAGGCTCCAGTGGAGGGCTTTTGCCACTGAATCATGCCTCTTTTTGTACTGGTTCTGTGCAAGTGCCGGGCATTCACTTGCTATGTGGTTTATGGTTTCACTTTTCGTATTGCACTTCCTACATATGGGAGAGATGTTATTTCCGTCTATCGTACTTTGAACATATCTGGTTCTTAGGGCCTGATCTTGTGCCGCTGTTATCATTCCTTCAGTTTCCTTCTTTAGCTCTCCCCTCTGTAGCCATTGCCAATTGTCATCGCTGGCTAGTTCTTTAGTCTGTCTCATGTATTGTCCGTGCATTGGTTTGTTGTGCCAGTCCTCTGTTCTTTCTGTCTTTCTCCTGTCTCTGTATATTTCTGGGTCTTCGTCTGCTTTTATTAGTCCTTCTTCCCATGCACTGTTTAGCCACTCGTCTTCACTGGTTTTCAGATATTGCCCCAGTGCTCTGTTTTCGATGTTGACGCAGTCCTCTATACTTAGTAGTCCTCTCCCTCCTTCCTTTCGTGTTATGTATAGTCTGTCCGTATTTGCTCTTGGGTGTAGTGCTTTGTGTATTGTCATATGTTTCCTTGTTTTCTGGTCTATGCTGCGGAGTTCTGCCTTCGTCCATTCCACTATTCCTGCGCTGTATCTGATTACTGGCACTGCCCATGTGTTTATGGCTTTTATCATATTTCCAGCGTTGAGTTTTGACCTGAGTATCGCCTTGAGTCTCTGCATATATTCTTTCCTGATCGTGTCCTTCATCTCTTGGTGTTTTATATCTCCTCCTTCCATTATTCCCAGGTATTTGTATCCTGTCTCATCTATGTGTTTGAGACAGGATACAAATACCTGGGAATAATTATTATTATTATTATTATTATTATTATTATTATTATTATTATTATTATTTTATTATTATTATTATTATGACCTAATAATCTTTCTTTAAATACTGCATAATCGTAACTGATAGGTCATATTCTTGTGTGGAAATTTCAAAGACATGTATTTCAATATCATTGAATCATTAAAAGCGTCAAGTAATTTCCCCCTTGATTTTGCGTCAGCGCGTAATAGTCGCCTAAGAAAGACGCAATATATTCTTTCGGTTTCTCCTTATACGAAATTGACTCGGGCCAAATTACTATAGATAATTCTAGCACATTTTTTCATTAATTTCTCCTTTTACGAAAATGCCGAGGGTAAAATTGTAAAAAAATTGTTAAAGACCGCTTTATCGCATAAGGTATATAGGCCTAGGACAGCGTCTCCCAATCAGGGGGAATGCCCCATTCCCTGGGGGTGAATTTCAGAGTTTTAAGGTTGAAATTGTGACAACAAATTCGCAGGCTCAATCTGGCTCTAGGAATAGACAAAACGTAGTGTGTATCGGTCAGCGCTACTGAGAAGTCGCGCTGGGCTTTCTCTAAGGTAGCTTGTGTGTTTTAATATTTTGCTTGCATATTATTTGGAAAGCACCTTTTGAGGCAGACGATTTTGGAAAAAGGGGTTGGGGGGGGGGTTTGGTTCGGATTTGGTGATATTTTGTCATATGAAAAAAGGTTACATGGACCAACAGACTGAGAACCACTGGTCATTTCGGAGAAGGTAATGGGTCTCAAGCAGACCAGAGACCCGATAGAACTCTTGAGCAAGCGAGAATGCTAACAAAATCTCTCCTTTACAGATATTTCTTCGCGTCAGCGCATCCCTTGGTGCTCGTCGATGTTGATAACCTGCAGGAGAATAATAATTCCAGTTATTCTCTGAGTTTCGTCTGGAGAGGAGCTGTGGGCAACTGTCAGGTGGTCTTGGTTGATCTTACTTACGGCGATCATGGGGAAGTATTTAGGTACGTGACTTTAGAATAAGTATACGCCCACACACATGCGTGTATATATGTGTGTGTATGTATATATGTATGCATACGTGTGTGTATGTATAGTCAAGACTGTATATATGAGATGTTTGAAGTACAAAGACCAGAGAGGGTAAATCAGCCACATAAGCTTTTCCATCCTAGATCTTAGTAACTTTCGGCTCAAGAGCAGAAACCTATACTGGCACTAGGCCTACTAACTATACAAGTACTAGGCCTACTAAATCTATATAGAAAAACAAACCCCAGCCCCCAAGACCGTAAGAGCCCCCCAACCTACAACCCCCTAAATAGAAAAGGAGTCTTAAGGAGATTTAACAGATTTCTTCTTGGTTAGAATTAGGAATGAGCAAATATAAGAAGGTCGACAAAGGTCGTTGAAATATAAAAGAAAGTCCAGGAGGGGAGACTGGGATGGTACGAACACCTGCTCAGATGGCAGGGCATAAATGCTACAGAGATAGAAGGGCAGGGTAGAAGAAGAAGAAGAGACGAAGAATACCAAGAAGAAGACCGGGGAGATATGTGAGGGAAGACTTAAGAGAGAAGGGACTTGGCGAAGCAGAAGGTTGAAGTAGATAGAGACTCATCCAAAACTGCGACCACGGGACTAAGCCGAGAAGAAGAAGAAGAAGAAGAAGAAGAAGAAGAAGAAGAAGCTGTTTATTAATGCTGACTTAGTTATTTGTTTACCGTATCCCTCACAGGAGTCTCAGCAACTCTGACCTACGGCTTTGGCCCGACGCCAAAATCCTGTTGGTGGGGATGAAAAAGGACGCGAAGGACTCTCTCCGGAGTCCAGTCTTCGAGAACGCCCTTCGTCCACTCTTCCTAGGACTTCAGGAGGAGACAGCTCAAGCCCTTCAGGCCTCGTTCGAGGACTCCTGTCTCCTCTGGCCAGGAAGGAGAAGAAGAAGCTCTTGCGAAGATGTTCTTCGACTGGATAAGAATGGTAATAACCTGCGAGTATAGATTCATATTCAAACAGATATTGGTCGTGTGCCCTGACTTAGAACTGCACACTGAGGTTTAATTGGGTATTAAAACCTACAAGGTTTTAATACCCAAGGGGGGAGCATCCACATCCCTGCAAAGACTTGCTGATGGGATCAGAGGGTCGATTTTTTTTCTGGTTGGCGTCTAAATAAAAAAAAAAAAATGCATTTTTAAGAAACACAATATATATATATATATATATATATATATATATATATATATATATATATATATATATATATATATATATATACATACATGGATGAACATTATAATATGAAAAGAGAATAGTATTTTAACACTACATACCAGCAGTAAATATTAGTTATGGCACTTTAAAGGATTTTTGGAAGCATCGAAACTGATCATTATCATACCCAACAACATTAATATATCATTAAGATATAGGAATACATAACACTGAATTCAAGGAGTATTATTATTATTGAGCTTTAAAATGCTCATAGTGGCATGAGTCATGAAATGGTGAAACAGACCCACATTTATGAATATGTAAATATCTTTGAAGATAAATCTGTACAGATAGCTTTCGAGAATCTGTTCTCCTCTTTTAATTCTGAATTTATGTACATATACATAACTGGATTTGTTTCTCCACTATTATTATATTTTTAGTTATTATTATTATTATTATTATTTTATTATTATTATTATTATTATTATTATTATTATTATTATTATTATTATTTCAGCATCCACAGCGTTTGTGACCTTGTACAGCCGATGTCTGTTCTGTCACAACGAACAACGAGAGAAAATACCTTTAGTTTCTTGGCGTCTAGGATCTAGAACCCCATCACAATCTCATCTATTCTCTCGTGAGTATTTGGCATACTTTCTCTCTCTCTCTCTCTCTCTCTCTCTCTCTCTCTCTCCTATGAACCTCAGCGCATCCGACGAGTTGTAATTGCACAGGGAAACGAAATTAGTAAACTTTTCTCTGTTTTTCTGCCTTTTTGTATCTCTAATATAATGGACTTACAAAAACTAGCAAGTGAAAAATGCACCAAAGTTTCTTCGTAGCAATCGAGTTTTCTGTCGGGTGGTGGCCTCAGACGGGGCCCATAAAACTATTAGCCCCGGCCTATGAAACTCAGCCACGGTCCGGTGTTGGCCTATTTTGTTGGCACCTATAGGGCTGCCAGGCGCATAATCATGGCTAACTTTAACCTTAAATATGATAAAGACTACAGAGGCTAGAGAGCTGTAATTTGGTATGTTTGATGATTGTAGGATGGAAAATCGCCATTCAAATTTGCAGCCCTCTAGCCTCAGTAGTTATTAAGATCTGAGGATTTAGAACGGCTACATCTTTTAGTCCTTTATGAGAGACTGGGAGCTGGATGAGAAGCAGGCTGGTCATTTCAAATCAAATTATGTCATTGACCTAAAACAGTTAGGGGTTTAAATACTTTATTAACAAAATGTCTTTTGTTATGTTAAGTAGTTGAGGAAGTTCATCATTTGATAGTTAATGCCTTATTCATCTTGATTTATACACGAACATATATGTATAGATACACACACATATATATATAAACAAATGTATCCACATACAGAAATGACATGGACAATACCGATCTGCTTATTTTCAGACCACCTGACGAACCTCGAGGGCTACTATTTGCAGGCAGTGGCGCTGCCCCTCCCCTACTTCCCCTACGTCACTTACAATCGGGGCAAAAGGCGTCTCTTTGAGCCGGCGCCCCTGGCCGACTGCCTCGACAAGAGGATTTTTGACGCTATTTCCCCTATTCTGAATTTCACGTACGTGAGGAATTCTGGATGCGATGCACAAGAAGAAAGTGTCGATTTTTGTACCATCAGGGATGCTTTTCCTTTATTTGATTATTTGACAAAGGACATCTCAATTCATCCCCCAGTTCGTCCCCTAATATTTTGAACGCTGTCATCCAAATTCAATCCCCTGTATTTGACTAATGACGTCCAAATTCATTTCCCAATATTTGAACACTGTCAACCAAAATTATAATCCAATATTTGACGACTGTCATCTAAACTCATCCTCCAAAATTCAAAGATTGTTATCCAACTTCATCCTCTAAAAAATGAGCATTGTCATCCAAATTCATCCACGAGTATTTAAACACCCATGGAAACTCATCTGCCAAGATTGAAAGAGTTTCGTTCAAATTCATCCATGGTTATTTGAATGCTCATCCAAATTCATCAGCCAGGATTTAAAGAGTTTCATCCAAATTCATCCTTGGTTATCTAAACCCTCCAGTCAATGACAAAGGATAATATTTTCGTTCATCCTCCAACATTTGAAGCTGCCATCCAAATTCATCCTACATAGCATGAACACTGTCAGCCAAATTCTTCCTCCAATATTTGAAGACGGTCATCCAAACTCAACCTCCAGTATTTAAACACTATCATCCAAATTCATCCTCCAGTATTTGAACACTGTCATCCAAATTCATCCACCAGTATTAGACTACTGACATCCGGATTCACCTTTTAATCTCATCCTCCGGCATTTGAGCACTGTCATACAAATTCATCCTCCAGTATTTGAACAATATCACCCAAAATCATCCTCCGATACTTGAACACTATCATCCAAATTCATTCTCCAGTATTTGATTAATTTCATCCAGATTCATCTTCCAAATTCATCCTCAAACACTTGAACACTATCATCCAAATTCATCCTCCAGTATGTGAACACTCATACAAATCCATTCTCCAATATCTGAACACCATTATCCAATTCATCCTCCAGTATTTGACTAATTTCATCCGGATTCATCTTCCAAATTCATCCTCCAACATTTGAACAATATCTTCCAAAATTATCCTCCAATATTTGAACATTGTCATCCAAATCCATCCTCCAGTATCTAACTAACGCCAGCCCATCCCACCCTCAGGTACGAAGTCCGCCCACCGCCGGAGCTTTCCCTGGGCGTCCGCTGGGACAACGGAAGCTGGTCGGGCGTTATGGGATCCATCCAGCAGGGCAGGGCTGACCTGACCCTGACCATCTCGACGTCCGACGAGAGGTTGCCCGTCATAGACTTCGCCAGGACGACTGTAGCCGATTCCATCATCCTCGTCTCGCTGCGTCCTCAACTCCTGCCTCAGTACCTCATCATAGTTCGACCTTTCTCTGGTACGTGGTGGTGGTGGTGTTTATTTTTATTTTTATTAATTTTTTTTTTTGCTTTCTCGTTATTTGGCCGTTGTTCCGAAGCCGATGAGGGAATCCTTTTCATGGCGTGCATTGAACTCGATTTTATATAATAATAATAATAATAATAATAATAATAATAATAATATAATAATAATAATAATAATAATAATAATAATAATAATAATAATAATAATAATGCGGAATAGAAAAATGCGCCTTAGTCAACATACAAAAGGGCAAAGTAACGAGAACTGAAGGGATAAAGCTACCAGATGGGAGCAACATCAAACACATAGACGAGACAGGATACAAATACCTGGGAATAATGGAAGGAGGGGATATAAAACACCAAGAGATGAAGGACACGATCAGGAAAGAATATATGCAGAGACTCAAGGCGATACTCAAGTCAAAACTCAACGCCGGAAATATGATAAAAGCCATAAACACATGGGCAGTGCCAGTAATCAGATACAGCGCAGGAATAGTGGAATGGACGAAGGCAGAACTCCGCAGCATAGATCAGAAAACAAGGAAACATATGACAATACACAAAGCACTACACCCAAGAGCAAATACGGACAGACTATACATAACACGAAAGGAAGGAGGGAGAGGACTACTAAGTATAGAGGACTGTGTCAGCATCGAAAACAGAGCACTGGGGCAATATCTGAAAACCAGTGAAGACGAGTGGCTAAAGAGTGCATGGGAAGAAGGACTAATAAAAGTAGACGAAGACCCAGAAATATACAGAGACAGGAGAAAGACAGACAGAACAGAGGACTGGCACAATAAACCAATGCACGGACAATACATGAGACAGACTAAAGAACTAGCCAGCGATGACACATGGCAATGGCTACAGAGGGGAGAGCTAAAGAAGGAAACTAAAGGAATGATAACAGCGGCACAAGATCAGGCCCTAAGAACCAGATATGTTCAAAGAAAGATAGACGGAAATAACATCTCTCCCATATGTAGGAAGTGTAATACGAAAAATGAAACCATAAACCACATAGCAAGTGAATGCCCGGCACTTGCACAGAACCAGTACAAAAAGAGGCATGATTCAGTGGCAAAAGCCCTCCACTGGAGCCTGTGCAAGAAACATCAGCTACCTTGCAGTAATAAGTGGTACGAGCACCAACCTGAAGGAGTGATAGAAAACGATCAGGCAAAGATCCTCTGGGACTATGGTATCAGAACGGATAGGGTGATACGTGCAAACAGACCAGACGTGACGTTGATTGACAAAGTCAAGAAGAAAGTATCACTCATTGATGTCGCAATACCATGGGACAACAGAGTTGAAGAGAAAGAGAGGGAAAAATTGGATAAGTATCAAGATCTGAAAATAGAAATAAGAAGGATATGGGATATGCCAGTGGAAATCGTACCCATAATCATAGGAGCACTAGGCACGATCCCAAGATCCCTGAAAAGGAATCTAGAAAAACTAGAGGCTGAAGTAGCTCCAGGACTCATGCAGAAGAGTGTGATCCTAGAAACGGCACACATAGTAAGAAGAGTGATGGACTCCTAAGGAGGCAGGATGCAAACCCGGAACCCCACACTATAAATACCACCCAGTCGAATTGGAGGACTGTGATAGAGCAAAAAAAAAAAAAAAAAAAAATAATAATGAATAATAATAATAATAATAATTATTATTATTATTATTATTATTATTATTATTATTATTATTATTATTATTATTATTATTATTATTATTATTATTATTATTATTATTAAACATCCTCAAACACTGACCATTAATACCGTGTTGCTTCCCTCTCGATCATCTATAAAAAATATTTTACCAGATCCTAAGACACACATCTCCAGACTCGACTAAATCTAGTTTAAGGGCTGAAGATTAAGGCAGTTGGACAGCTAAGCGACAGAAAGCAATGTATAGCTGTCAAAAAATGGCACACTGTATGCAGTATCTTGCATTCAATACTGTAGGGAGGCTTCATTTTCCTGCTCAATGAACAACGTTGAGGATTAAGCCCTTTCAAAATAGGCAACGGGAATTGGCAACGTAGTTTCAGGTCGTTTCTTGAAGGCAATGGGTTACAATGAGTGGCAAGAGGCCAACTGGTGTGAGAGTGAGAGTGAGAGTAAGAGTGAATGAGTGAATGCAAACCACTTTGGTAGACTGAATATAAGTGACTGCGCACTTTCACTCTTACAAAGAGAGTATGAGCGTTGCATCATATTGTACTGAGAGTGAGTGCCTATTTAGCTTTAGTGGAGTGACTGCGAGTGATTGGCTACGGAGTGAATATGAGTGCGTATTTACAGTCTAAAGAGGTAAAATGATGTAAGCGATGGACGTATTTTCACTCTAAATGAGTAAATTATAATGACATCCATATATCTAATCCCATCCTGCACTTTCTACGCCATGATGTTAGTTTAAAGAGGTTTGCTAAAATAGAGAAAGACCTGGAGACCACACGTTCGTAATTTGGGAAACTTTGAGAAGTCAAAATATTCTTGGGACTTTTCTAGACACGAAGCCAAATATAATCTAGATGAGATATCTGGGCCTATGGCTATTTTTAGATTTAGGACGTCTGTAGGTTCTCTTGCATCCTAATTTTTCGCGAAGGAGAAAACACTGGAATTATTTATCTTTTAATCTTGGAGCCTTGATGTTGTTGATATCAGGAAAGTACAGCCAGCCAATATATTCAAAATAGTGCTGCCATCGCCTTCCCACTAACGTTGGCATTTGAACAGATGAAATAGATGAAAACACATTGATGGATTAAAGATTCTGACTTCATAAATGTTCATCCTCAAATGGAGGAGTTATGTGCATAAAACGCTGAATTATTTTGTTTCCTCTTTCCAGCCAATGTGTGGATGTGTCTGATAGCCACCATCTTGCTCTGGGGAATATCACTCTGGGGGCTTCAAAACTTGAGGTCGAGCATAACGGGAGACAAAGAGATGTCACTCAATAAATCAATCTTCTACAGCTGTTCTGTCATCTTGATGGATCCCCCGCCAAACCAAACGAGACATGCAACTGGGCAGGTTAGTTTATAGGGATTCAAGAAGCCCTACAGTCTTGTATTTTTATTATTATTATTTTTTTCACGGAAGATCAGAAGGCAAACCGGGTCTGTACAATTTATTGAAGTTTCTTCATGTAAGACGTCTGTGGTTAAAATTCAAAAGAGGGGAATATTAATATGGGTCGTGCAAAGAGGCTTCCATACCGTTATGGATTAAAAGAAGTGAGAAAAATCTTCTTCAAAACATGTTGCAGAAATCCGACATGTTTTGCGTATGTCATACACGTGCATTATTGCACGTATCTAAAAAGTCATCAGTACCCACAATTCAGAAAGTCTTAGGTTCGAATCAAGGTCAGGGTAGGAGATTCATAATTTCCTTTGTTCATATTATTCCTAAGGTATAATGATTTTTGGATAAGTATTATAAAGGATTTTTTATATATGCTAGAAAAAAAAACCCTGGAATCCTATATCAATGGAATAGAAATTAAGCTGTGGTTACCAGGTCTTTATAGTCACTTGGCTTAGAATGGAGAAACACTATACTTTGGTACAGTCTTATTA
>NC_087217.1:23681311-23701311 GCF_015104395.2 Macrobrachium nipponense
AGGAGATACCGAGTAAAATTTACACTACAATAGCACTGCACATCCTAGAATACTGTGGTGGTAATGACAGACCTTTTAGTGGGTGGTTACCCCCTGACAGACGCCCCACAACGAGTAGGGAGGGGGAGACAGGATCTACATCCAACATTGGAGATACCAAGTAAAATTTGTACTACAATTGCACTGCACATCTTAGAATGCTGTGATGGTAATGCCAGATATTTTAGTGGGTGGTTACCCCCTGACAGACACCCCACAACGAGTGGGGAGGGGGAGGGGGAGACATGATCTGCATCTAAGATGGACATACCAAGTAAAATCTATACTACAATAGTTCTGCACATCCTAGAGTACTGCAGTGGTAATATCAGACATTTTAGTGGGTTGTTACCCCCTGAGAGACACCCCACAACGAGGGGGGGGGAAGGGGGAGGGGGAGTCAGGAACTGCATCCAGCATTGGAGATACCGAGTAAAATTTTACTACAATAGCACTGCTCATCTTAGAGTACTGCGGTGGTAATGACAGATATTTTAGTAGGTGGTTTCCCCCTGACAGACACCCCACAACGAGTTGAGAGGGGGAGGGGGAGGGGGAGGAGATGACAGGCTCTGCATCCAACATCGGAGATACCAAATATAATTTGTACTACAGTAGCACTGCACATCCTAGAATACTGCAGTGGTAATGACAGACATTTTTTGGGTGGTTACCCCCTGGCAGACACCCCGAAACGAGTGGGGAGAGGGAGAGGGAGGGGGAGACAGGATCTGCATCCAACATTGGAGATGCCAAGTAAAATTTGTACTACAATTGCACTGCACATCCTAGAATGCTGTGATGGTGATGCCAGACATTTTAGTGGGTGGTTACCCCTTCACAGACATAACCTACGATTGGAAGGGAGAGATGGGACACCTTGAAATAATTCAAAATCTATCATAGGCAATATTAATATTAGAAATATGGTAAGTATCTGAAAATCGTGGGCCTGATAAAATGTAAAAGGCAAAAAATTCAAGAAATATTGTGATGTTTCAGGATATGAATTACTGCCGGACTTATTTTTCAAAATTCCTATTGAAGTTTGGAATATTTCACTTCATTAATTCCATCATATCTATATAAATACTATGTGTGCGACTCACTAGGCTTGGTCTACTTTTTATAGTTTCACACACACACACACACACACACACACACACACACACACATATATATATATATATATATATATATATATGTGTGTGTGTGTGTGTGTGTGTGTGTGTGTGTATGTGTGTGTGTTATTTCTTCACACAAAGTATTTTATCTGAATGGGAGGGGGTCACAAGTGGCAACAGCTACAAGTATGTGTGCTGAGCCATTTTTGAGTAATTAAACCAGTCATATAGTGCCACTCTCAATTCCTCTAAAAAAAAGATATGTAAGATAAGTATTCTCGTTTTAATAGCGTCTTTGGTCAATTTCTTTTCTTGCCTATAGTTAGGACACTGCAGCCATGTCGAGGTTCGTAGCCCAACGTGTCTTACCATAACTGAATTATTCTTTAGTTGCTGTTGACTCGTGTGGATGAACTGAAATTTTTATAGGATATGGGAATTCGATTGATATTAAGACCAAAGTCCCATCATAAAGAGCCGTTTTAACACCCGCACATTCACAAAGAGATTATGTATCAGAGCACAAATAATTACTGGGAACGGAAATATGAATGAATTGTTCAGGATAAGCTAACTATAAAGATTAAAACATTTTCCCCCATTTCATTCCCCCTCCCGAAGTTGACGATCATACAACTTGGAGCTCCTGACTCCCAAATTTAGTTGGCCTATAATATCACGTCAATTATCTAATAGTCCACTTATTTTCGGCTGCCTCACTCAAATTGATCTATATGCTATCACAAAGTATCAGGTACCATATATATTCAGGGAAGAAAATCTAAACTCAAATAAAAATGATACGCAGTTTGATGTTTAAAGCCAGCTGAGTGCGTTTGTCTCTTAACTTCCCGCCGGCACGCACCACAGGCAGCCTATGTAATGTGTTTCAATACATTCTATCGATGCTGGCTTTGACGACCATTATTCGGCTAATTTTCTCCCTAGTAATATTTTTTTCTTTATTTCTTCATTATATCCAGTAGACAGGCACTAACATCATATTATATCCTCACGTCTGTTCAATGTATTTACCATTGTTAATATGATTTATAATGCGTCTCCAACAGTCATAAAAATCGGACAACCGAATGTGCAAATATGTCAGCTGTGTGCAAGGCATAGGGCGTCAATCACTGGAGTAGCGATCTCCCTGCCGAGAGTGACTTCGGAAGGCCATATTGAAAGGTCTCGGTCCAGCTCTTAGTACTATATTTTATTACTATTACTTTTTTAATCTTTATTATTTTATTATTATTATTATTATTATTATTATTATTATTATTATTATTATTTAGCCCAATTTCACAGAGAAAAATTATCTTACGAAAACACACCTAAGCACTCCAACCATTGTGGTCAGGCATAAGCATCTGCTCTTGGATCTAAGCAGTGTCAAGCATAAATGGTTCCTGTGTAAATACAGGACTTTCTTTGCATATGGTAGCGAAGCACTAACTAAACAGTAATGTAGTACAATCACTAAACACCAACACTCACAATGCACTTACTCAGTAAGCACTCACACTTGCATACATTCACTACACACACACACACACACACACACACACACACACACACACACACACACCACACAAACTTAACATACACTCACACATACTCTCAATAACACAAAACATTCTGACCCAACACTCACTAGGCACTCACTATACACTAAATACTCTCTAAACACTTAAAACACTAAATTTACTAAATACTCATTATACCCCAAACACTCGCTAAACATTCACCAAACACTCACTTAATCCTAAACATTAATTAAACACTAAACATTCACTAAACCCTAAGCACTCATTAAATACTAAATGCTTACCAAACGCTCACTTAAAATTCGCAAAACTTCCACTAAAACCCTAAACACTGACTGAATACTTACACACTAAATATTCACTAAACACTACCATTCACAAGACATTCACTAAACATTCACTTAACATTCACAAAACATTTACTAAAACCCTAAAGACAAAACATTCACTGAATACTTACACAATAAACATTCAATATCATTCACAAAACATTCACGAAACCCTAAAGACTCAGTAAACATTCACTGAATACTGACACATTAAACAGTCACTAAACACTAAACATTCATCAAACACTTACTCATAAACATTCCCTAAACGCTTACTCACTAAACCCTAACAATTCGCTAAACACTGACTCATTAAACATTAACGATAGAAAAAATTGACAATCGCACTAATTTTTCATTTCTCTTCTTTTCTTTACATTAATGCTAGGTTATTATTTTTTTGGTCTAGTTTGCTCTTGTATTTATTCATAATCTTCTTGAGAGAATGGAAATGTTCGAAATAACTTGGTATGTAGAGAGATTGTTTAAAAAACAAAGATCCTCTGTGTCCTTCCTCAGCCAGGTGTATTATATCTGACGAATTTTACACCAGCTGAAAAAAATCGACTATAGTAACAACAATATTCATTCATAAAACTGATAATACACAAATGTATCCATGATTTCATTAGCATGAAAGTCAGTTGAAACCAAAAGAAGGCCGTCCTGCTTCGATAAAACAAACCGAGTAGGGTATAGCGCAATTATTATGATCTGTACCCTGACTATAGCGTATATATTACATATGTATTACTATCTATTTAATGGGTGCGTAACTCTATTTAACAAATGAGGCGTCCAGTGCTAAAACCCACACTCGCCACAAATTTGAGAAATGCATTCTATCGTACATCTGGAATCCCCTTCGTTTCCTCTTTCGAATGGTGTAAGTGAGTGTATATTTTGATGATGAGAATATGGTTCAATTTTGCATTATATAATCTGTACTTTTGTAATATAGGACTGCAATTAATTTAACGTTGTACAATCTCACGACAGAATTTTTATTTTTTTGTTACATATCCCTAAAGTTAACTGCAAGATTTTTCTTACGGCTTTAAATACACAACATTTCCGTGTTCTAATTCTAAGTGTTTAGGTTTTCTGATTAACAATTTTCTTCTTTTAGATTTAGTAACAAGAAAAATAAACTTTTTTTTTCAGAAAGGGTGTGCCGTACTACCGCCTATTCTACACAACGTTTTCCCGGCTGGTGGGCGCTGGTCTGATAGAGCACTGGACCAAGAGCGTCATAAATGCTCAGATCAGCCAGTTTAGGAGAGAGGAAGCCAACGACAGGAGCAACGACACGAGCAGAAGCGAGAAAGTACGACACAGGTTGGTAAGTTGAAAACAAGTAAGAACCTTTGACCTCTCTTGAGAATGAATGAGTCAAGTCGAATGAATAATACCCCTTAGAAAATCATTTTCATAGATCTTGTTACCACCAACACACACTCTACATATCCACAGACACACACACACACACACACACACAAACACGCAAGAAGAAATATTATATCCCTAAAATTGCTGTGATGATTAAATACTAGTTACATCAATACTCAGCAAACTTAGTCTTCATAAATTCGACTTATACTATAAAGCAGGATGGGTAATTAGGTGGTATTAAATGCTATTCCATAAAATAATCTAAGAATTTACATCAATAACTATTATCGACAACCACACACATGCACATACACGGACACACACGTACACACAAAGAAAAAAGAAATAGCCCCAAACATAATATTTAAAAAAATAATTAACACGATTGAAAAATATCTTTGTCAATACCCAGCAACATTAGTCATTTTACACTAAATTTCATTTGGAAACTCTGAAGGATGCAACATTTTCCAAAGGTAAACACACGCTACAAGAGGAAATACTCTCAGGAAACTAAATCTACATTTATACTGGAATGTAAAACCTGTATACACCAATGAATCCGAAAAAAAAAATTTATAAATTATACATCGAAATAAATTCGGAATTGATTTGCAACATAACTACAAGAGGTACTGTTCTTTTTCCTTTAGCAAATCGTTTTATTTATACTTTCCTTTTGTTTTTCGTGTTATTACCCATCATCACTTTGTCTACTTAATCCTTTTTAGTTTCCTTTCAACATTTCCGTGTTTGTCTTACATTCCCTTCAATACTTTCTCTTTTTCCTATATCTTAACGTCATCACCATCCGACTCATGTTGGTCTCTTTCAAAAATCTCCGCCTTGGATTAATTTGTTCTATTCTTGAGTTAATTTCATTTTCATCCTGCTTTAGTAGTACACGGAAGCACTAATACACAAAGTATATATATATATATATATATATATATATATATATATATATATATATATATATATATATATATATATATATATATATATACTGTGCGTGTGTGTGAGTATAAAATTGGGTGAAAAAGAAAATTTTCTTGCAGAAATGACACAAGGTCACTGTCTATAATCATCATCGTATCCACTATCTTCCAGGAGCGGAATGACTTCACGCTAGCACTGGATCACCTGTTAGGTGTTTTTCTAGCCGTGCTGCTGGGCCATAGCATCGCCTGCCTGCTGTTCTTCATGGAGAAACTAATTCGCTCCTATCGCAAGGGCGACATGTTGGGCCTTCTCAAAAAGTGTCAAGGATTATCCAGCCCTTATTTGAATTGCCGGAAGAGGAGGAGGAGGAGGAGGAGGAGGAGGAGGAGGAGGAGGAGGAGGAGGAGGAGAGAGGAGAGGAGGAGGAAGGAGAGGAAAGGAGGAGGTGGAGATGGAGTTGGAGGCCATCCGAGAGAGAGAAAAGATTTTTTCCGTTTTATTTTATTTTGGACTTTTCATTCACTTCTTAAGGTAGCGTTGAAATCACCAAAGATTCTTATTCATCAAAGATACAAATGTTACTCTTCAGTGTTGGGTATCATCTCTTGCGCCAGGAAATAAAATAATAAAAAACTACTATTATTATCATTTACAATGCAAAAACATGCAACATAGCAAGAAGGAAGTCAATTCGCAAAATGCATCCCTAGTGGGAACGTACTGGAAATAGGTAAAAGTAAGACAATTGTACTTTGAATCACAACACAAGATTGCATTGATTTTTAGTTTATTTCTTATTGAAGATCCATTTTCTGATTAAATACATTTACTTTAACACAGGCTTAAGATATATATATATATATATATATATATATATATATATATATATATATATATATATATATATATATATATATATTATATATATATATATATATATATATATGTATATATACATATATACATACATACATATATATATATATATATATATATATATATATATATATATATATATATATATATATATATATATATATATATATATATATGGAGTTCGATTAGTTAACGGAATTATTATTATAAGTATTATTATTATTATTATTATTATTATTATTATTATTATTATTATTATTATTATTGAAAAAGAAAACCACAAAATCACTTTGTAGCTTGTTTACTTCTAATTATTTACATTTAGTTTTACTACACACTCGAGTACTTTCAGGCCCTATCTGTGGCCCATTTTCAAGAGATGTTTGGGATGTTAGCCTAGGTCAAGGCAACTTCTTCTCGTTGAGCTGTCATTTATGTAATGGCTGTTCTGGTTTCCTTGAGAGTTGCCAATCCCCTCTTGTCGCTCTGATATCCTGAGCTGATGGTAATGGGATTAATCCTTGAGGTAAGGGTGTGGTCACCAAAAGTCTGTTGGGCAGGAAACCTTATCTCCAGGTCAGCAGGGTCAATCTTAGCTTCTTTTAATATCAAAGCTCGGCTTATGGGATCTTCTGAGGTAAAATCTTTGTTTCCTTCTATTATTTTAATCTCTCTAATGAGTGCACCTTCTACTACCCTCCTGTGACTAATTTTGTTGCTTTTGTATATAAGCCTACTGTTTTTGAAATCCATCCTATGGTCATTTTCCCAACAATGCCTATCTATAGCACTCCCCTGAGAGTTAATTTGTACTGCCCTTCTATGTTCTTGGATTCTAGTCCTTATTCCCCTACCTGATTCCCCCACATATTTGTCTCCACAATTGTTGCAATTGATTATGTATACCCCTGCTACATCATCTGTATTACTATCTTCTCCTTCCAATTCTAAGGTATATACAAATTTATATTGACTTTCTTTCATTTTTGAAGTGATTTGTTTCATTTTAGGCATAAAAGGGAGGGCAACTATTTTCTTGTTTTCTTTATCCATGTACTCTCTACATTTGCTCTGTAAAAAATTTGTTCTAGCTTTGTTGAGTGCCCTTTTTCTGAACCCTTTCGGGTATGCTAATGCATCGAAGCTTTTACCGATGTAATTTATTTCTTGTTCTATCTTGCAAGTGTCACACGTTCTCATTGCCCTAAGAAATAAACCTGTTAGAACCCCTGGGCCTTGTCCCAGGCTAACATCCCAAACATCTCTTGAAAATGGGCCACAGATAGGGCCTGAAAGTACTCGAGTGTAGTAAAACTAAATATAAATACTTAGAAGTAAACAAGTTACAAAGTGATTTTGTGGGTTTCTTTTTCAATCTTCAGAAGAAAACTGAAAAAGTTTCAGTTTGGTTCATTATTATTATTATTATTATTATTATTATTATTATTATTATTATTATTATTATTATTATTATTATTATTATTATTGTAAAAACTCAACATAACATTTCAACAAACAAGTCTTACAACCTAATATGTAAACTGTAGCATATTGCAAAGTCAAAGTTGAAAACCAAAATTAAAACGAAAAGGGTATTATGAACGAACTTCTCATTTAATTTCTCGTACCAATAACCTTCCGATCCTTCTCGACGAAGAAAGTGTGGAACACTATTTCTCCAGCGAGAACCAAGAGGGACACAGAGAATCCTACGAGAGTGACCAGGTAGACGCCAATCAAGTGTCTTGTTCCCAGGATGACTTCGTTGTTTACCTGGAGGGGTAGGGAAGGTGCTCGATTATTCACACAGATGGAAAAGGCGATTCATACTGAACAATAATCACTGATGAGGGAAACTTTGGTAACATCCAAATCCAATGTTATGTTGGTTAATGTATGTGTGTGTGTGTGTGAGAGAGAGAGAGAGAGAGAGAGAGAAGATGAAATCAAGTAAGAGAGTTTCCTCCTAAACAAAAATCACGGATGGAGGCAACTTAAGCAAGATTCAATGTTCTGTTGGTTAATGAGAGAGAGAGGGAGAGAGAGAGAGAGAGAGAGAGAGAGAGAGAGAGAGAGAGAGAGAGAGAGAGAGAGAGAGAGAGAGAGATTTACATTTATCACAAAATTGTTTACACAGATAAAGGAAATAAGTTATGAGGTAAGAATCTGAAGTAAAAAAAAAAAGAACAAAATTCATGATCACTCAGGTTTTTGACGTAAATATTCCTGCTGTTTTGATTTATTTTTTTGAAAACTAGATTTGGTCATTTCCAGTATTATAACTCGATTCTCACCATCTGTTCCTGAACATCAGCGTCCTGCAGGTTGTCTACATGATTTTTTTGCTCGTTTTTCTTCTTCCGGGTTTCACGAACTCGAGAGGCGGCCACTTCTTCCATCCAGTGGTTAATCAACCCTGCGTCAACTAAGCGGTTTATGGTGTAGGCGAAAAGGGGATGATACGGCGCTCCCTTTCTGAAGTGGAAATAACCCTTTTCAGTTTTCTGTAAAAGGAAACTATTGGGATAGCTATTTGTCTGTCTGTCCGCACTTTTTCTGTCAGCCCTCAGATCTTAGAAACTACTGAGGCTAGAGGGCTGCAAATTGGTGTGTTGATCATCCACCTTCCATTCATCAAACATACTGCCTTGCGGCCTTCTAGCCTTGGTGGTTTTTATATAAATTAAAGTTAGAAACTACAGATGCGAGAGAGCTGCAAATTGGTATGTTGATCATCCACCCTCAAATCATCAAGCTTACCAAATTGCAGCCCTCTAGCCTCAGTACTTTTTATTAAATTTAATGTTAAAGGTAGCCATAATCGTGTATATAGATCTGCTATAGGTTCCAGCAACACAGGCCAGCACTGGGCCGTGGATTAAAGTTTCATAGACCGCGGCTGAGTGTTTCATACAACATTATAAGCTGTACAGGCAACTCGATTGCACCGAAGAAACTTCGACGCATTTTTTACTGGTTTAAACCTTTACTTCCAAAGCAACAAATGCCTTTTCAGCTTGTTTGAAAAAAAAATAGTATTGGCATTTAAAATAGTCTGAAAAAATTTGCGATTCCTTTATTTTCTTAATAGGGGAAAAAATTTTTCCAACTACACATGAATCCAAACTGCAAAGGTGTGATGACGTGAGTTTAAATTTCCTTTTGAGAAGGGATTTCTTCTCTGATTTTGGGAAAAAAATGAGTTCATTCTAGGTAATTAGAAAATTACAATGAAATCTGATTGTGTTGCAATATTCTTTACAAGAACACACAAGTACACACACATTTTTTCTCTCTCTTCTTCTCTCTCATCTCATCCTCTAGGTCCTCTCGCTTCTCTCTCTCTCGCTCTCTCTCTCTATCTCTCTCTCTCTCTATATATCTCTCTCTCTCTCTCTCTCTCTATATTTATATATATATATATATATATATATAATATATATATCTATATATATATACTACTATATAACGTGTGTATGTATCATATACAACTCAATAAACTTCCAGAAGGCAGGCTTTAGGGTCAAGACTGAAAGACAGCTAACCTGGGATTACCTCTCGCAGTTTTCAATTCTTGTTGAGGACATATGCCATTGACAGCATAGAAATTTAAATATCGCTGGGAGATATTCACATTGGGTGCACATAAGGTTATGCCTCTGAACTAACAATTGGTCCTAGGAACATAATTTTTGACAGATCCAGTTGGGGACAATTTTAACAAAATCGCCCCAAAATAGGATTTTTGAAAGTTGAAATATCATATGTACATTAGGAAAAAAAACTGGACTTCCCTTCGGTCCAGATTTGAACGCTTTTTTGCAGCCTTTTACCTCATCTCCATTTCTTCTTTCTTTTTTCAGTCTCGATGTCCAACCTCTCTTGCTATTATTCATGATGCAACTTTGTGGATTTCTTCTAATTCCGACTTAAGATCCTTGCATCTTCATTTCCATTATTTTTCGGATATCATTATCTCGCTGTCCAGCTACACGAACTCATATTTTTTTTACTGTCTTAAGTTCTGAATGGCTGAAAGTGCCTAAGGGCTAGACTTGACAGCCTTGGTCAAATGAAGAGCTTGACTTAGGGGACTACTGATATACGTCACCCAAATTCCTGATAGCATAATCTTTCTCCGATAGAAAATACCTTGTTAAGTACTCAAGGGTCTACTTACTGTAGTATTTCACTACATCAGATATTATCAATTGTATCGAGATTTCACAGATCTCTCTCTATAAAAAAAAAGCGTGAATACGAATTTGCTTCTTCAATTAATTTTATTTAAAATTGCCTTTTCTACATACCAATGAATAAAGAGTATCCTGGGGACATACGTCTTAATTTTTCCTAATCAGTAGCATAAGACTGCCGAAGAATCATTATGTTTGAAATAATAATAATAATAATAATAATAATAATAATAATAATTAATAATAATAATAATAATAATAATAATAATAATCATAATAAAATAATATAATAATAATAAATAATAATAATAATAATAATATAATAATAATAAATAATAATAGATGCAATGACAATGGATGAAGCCAGATACAGAGAGAACAAAGATCCCTTCATGAAAGCTTACAACACCGCCAAATTAAGGGAGAAAACAAGCGAGGTCAATGAAATAATGAGTCTAATACACACCACCAATATCACAGAAACAAATAACTTGACATATGCAGGAGCAAATTTAGTAACAGAACTGTTCGGGATACGAACACCAACACCACCAGCACAACCAACCCAACAGAAACCAAAACAGCAACCGCCTTGGAAAAGGCGCCTGGAAAAGCAAATCATGATGATGAGATCTGACTTAAGCAAACTGAAAGAGATGGGAGAAAAAAGGCTAAGAAACAAGAAACCAAGGGAGGAACTGAACGAGAAATACAAAGTACAGGAGAGGGGACTAAACAACATAATAGAAGATGTAAAACAGAGGCTTAAGGCCAAAGCACATAAGATCCAACGGTACATGAACAGGAATAAGGGATACCAACAGAACAAACTATTCGGAACCAACCAAAAAAGACTATAAAGCCAACTAAGAGGGGAAGACAACCACCAAGAAATTCCTGAAGCCGAACCGAGTAAGAGACTATGGGATAACATCTGGAGCAATCCGGCATCACACAACAAACATGCAACATGGCTCCAGGAAGTCAAGGCTGAAGAAACAGGGAGAATAAAACAAAGATTCACTGACATCACGACAGACACACTCAGACACCAATTAAAGAAAATGCCTAACTGGAAATCCCCAGGTCCCAATGAAGTCCATGGATACTGCCTCAAAAACTTCAAGGCCCTACACCCAAGAATAGCAGAGCAACTCCAGCATTGTATCATAAATCACAATGCGCCCAAATGGATGACCACAGGAAGAACATCCTTAGTCCAGAAAGACAAGAGTAAGGGAAATATAGACAGTAACTACAGGCCTATCACCTGCCTACCAGTAATGTGGATGTTACTAACAGGTATCATCAGCGAAAGGCTATTCGACTACCAACAGAAAGGCTGCAGAAGGAAGTGTAGGGGCACAAAAGATAGACAAAATGGTAATGAAGAGCAGTAAGAGAAGGAAAACCAACCTAAGCATGGCATGGATAGACTATAAGAAAGCCTTCGACATGGTACCACACACATGGGTAATAGAATGTCTGAAAATATATGGGGCAGATGAAAACACCATCAGCTTCCTCAAAAATACAATGCACAACTGGAATACAATACTTACAAGCTTTGGAATAAGACCAGCAGAGGTTAATATCAGGAGAGGGATCTTCCAGGGCAACTCACTGTCCCCACTGCTCTTCGTAGTAGCCATGATTCCCATGACAAAAGTACTGCAGAAGATGGATGCCGGGTACCAACTCAAGAAAAAAGGCAACAGAATTAACCATCTGATGTTCATGGACGACATCAAGCTGTATGGTAAGAGCATCAAGGAAATAGATACCTTGATCCAGAATGTAAAGATTGTATCAGGGGACATCAGGATGGAGTTTGGAATAGAAAAATGCGCCCTAGTCAACATACAAAAGGGCAAAGTAACAAGGGCTGAAGGGATAAAGCTACCAGATGGGAACAACATCAAACGCATAGATGAGACGGGATACAAATACCTGGGAATAATGGAAGGAGGGGATATAAAACATCAAGAGATGAAGGACACGATCAGGAAAGAATATATGCAGAGACTCAAGGTGATACTCAAGTCAAAACTCAACGCCGGAAATATGATAAAAGCCATAAACACTTGGGCAGTGTCAGTAATCAGATACAGCGCAGGAATAGTCGAATGGACGAAGGCAGAACTTCGCAGCATAGACCAAAAACCGAGGAAACATATGACAATACACAAAGCACTACACCTAAGAGGAAATACGGACATACTATACATACCATGAAAGGAAGGAGGGAGGGGACTACTAAGCATAAAGAACTGAGTCAACATCGAGAACAGAACACTGGGGCAATATATGAAGACCAGTGAAGACGAGTGGCTCAAGAGTGCATGTGAAGAAGGACTGATAAAAGTAGACGAAGACCCAGAAATATACAGAGACAGAAGAAAGACAAGCAGAACAGAGGAATGGCATAACAAACCAATGCACGGACAATACATGAGACAGACTAAAGAACTAGCCAGCGATGACACGTGGCAATGGCTACTGAGGGGAGAGCTAAAGAAGGAATCTGAAGGAATGATAACAGCGGCACAAGATCAGGCCCTAAGAACCAGATATGTCCAAAGAACGATAGACGGAAATAACATCTCTCCCATATGTAGGAAGTGCAATACAAAAAATGAAACCATAAACCACATAGCAAGCGAATGTCCGGCACTTGCACAGAACCAGTACAAAAAGAGGCATGATTCAGTAGCAAAAGCCCTCCACTGGAGCCTGTGCAAGAAACATCAACTACCTTGCAGTAATAAGTGGTACGAACACCAACCTGAAGGAGTGATAGAAAACGATCAGGCAAAGATCCTCTGGGACTATGGTATCAGAACAGATAGGGTGATACGTGGAAACAGACCAGACGTGACGTTGATTGACATAATCAAGAAGAAAGTATCACTCATTGATGTCGCAATACCATGGGACACCAGAGTTGAAGAGAAAGAAAGGGAAAAATGGATAAGTATCAAGACCTGAAAATAGAAATAAGAAGGATATGGGATATGCCAGTGGAAATTGTACCGATAATCATAGGAACACTAGGCACGATCCCAAGATCCCTGAAAAGGAATCTAGAAAAACTAGAGGCTGAAGTAGCTGCAGGACTCATGCAGAAGAGTGTGATCCTAGAAACAGCGCAAATAGTAAGAAAAGTGATGGACTCCTAAGGAGGCAGAATGTAACCCGGAACCCCTTACTATAGATACCACCCAGTCGAATTAGAGGACTGTGATAGAGCCAAAAAAAAAAAAAATAATAAAAAAAAATAATAATAATAATTTGTCCTCTTATCTCATACTTTGACTTTTCTTTATTACTATTTTATTTTGGCCTATCACAGTCCTACAATTCGACTGGGTGGTGTTGCATCCTGCCTCCTTAGGAGTCCATCAATTCTCTTACTATGTGCGCTGTTTCTAGGATCACACTCTTATGCATGAGTCCTAGAGCTACTTCAGCCTCTAGTTTTTCTAGATTCCTTTTCAGGGATCATGGGATCGCACCTAGTGTTCATATGATGTTGGGTACAATTTCCACTGGCATATCCCATATCCTTCTCATTTCTATTTTCTGGTGTTGATACTTATCCAGTTTTTCTCTCTCTTTCTCTTCAACTCTGGTGTCCCATGGTATTGCGACATTGATGAGTGATACTTTCTTCTTGATTTTGTCAATCAACGTCACGTCTGGTCTATTTCCACGTATCACCCTATATGTTCTGATACCATAGTCCCAGAGGATCTTTGCCTGATCGTTTTCTATCACTCCTTCAGGTTGGTGTTCGTACCACTTATTACTGCAAGGTAGTTGATGTTTCTTGCACAGGCTCCAGTGGAGGGCTTTTGCTACTGAATCATGCCTCTTTTTGTACTGGTTCTGTGCAAGTGCCGGACATTCGCTTGCTATGTGGTTTATGGTTTCATTTTTTGTATTGCACTTCCTACATATGGGAGAGATGTTATTTCCGTCTATCGTTCTTTGGACATATCTGGTTCTTAGGGCCTGATCTTGTGCCGCTGTTATCATTCCTTCAGTTTCCTTCTTGAGCTCTCCTCTCTGTAGCCATTGCCATGTGTCATCGCTGGCTCATGTATTGTCCCTGCATTGGTTTTTTGTGCCAGTTGTCTGTTCTGTTTGTTATTCTCCTGTCCCTGTATATTTATGGGTCTTCGTCTACTTTTATCAGTCCTTCCCATGCACCATTGAACCACTCGTCTTCACTGGTTTTCAGATATTGCCCCAGTGCTCTGTTCTCGATGTTGACACAGTCCTCTATACTTAGTAGTACACGAAGCCGACGAACCTGGGAATGTGCATGAACGGTGAGAGTGAGTGCCCTGAGAGTTATAAGCGCTCCACCATCAGCGCCTTCGTCAGGAGGGCCCTCTCACACTGCTCCTCCTGGAATGACACACACAGTGAGTTGGAGCGCGCCGCCCAGGTCCTAGTCGACAACGGACACACCAATCGTGCTGTTGATGAGTCAATAAGGAAAGATATGGAAGCCTGGTACCACCGGGAACCCCGCCCCGACGTTGCAGAGCCCATCAAGCTTTTCTACAAGGGGTAATTCCACCGGAGGTACAAGGAGGACGAACAAGCCCTCAAAAAGATCATCGAGGAAAACGTCAGCCCCGCCGACCCAGACAGAAATATTAAGATGATTATATATTATAAAACGAAGAAGACGAGCAGCCTGGTGATGAGAAACAATCCTTCGGCGCCATTGCAAGATCCCTTGAAGAAGACGAGTGTGGTCTACCGTTACACATGCCCCGTCCGAGGATGCCTCGGCAAATACGTCGGTATGACCTCCATGCGTTTCTCCAAGCGAATCTCCTGCCACGCCCAAGAAGGAGCCATATTCAACCACGCCAGGACTGCTCATAACAAACGGATAAGAAGAAATGATATTATCCCTAATATCACCATAATCGATCAAACAACGGATCCCCGACGTCTGCGCCTCCTAGAAGCCCTCCATATAGGCAAGGAGAAACCAAACTTGAATATCACTCAAGAAACGTTTCTCTTCCCACCGCCGCCCGGAGAGCAGCGAGTGACCCCCCGACGATGCCAGATAATCAGGAACCCCCACAGGATGATACGATTCCTGCTACAGACGGAATTCTTGACGTTCATCCGCAGGCACGCTACTGTGGCGCTCGCACGAGAGAATCTCCGAGACCTTCGAGGCGAGATCCACGGCTTCGCCCAAGACCGGCCCGACCAATGAGAATGCAACTCTAGGTCCGAGCCGCTATAAATACCGTTCCGCAAACTTTCTTGCTACAGTCACTTCAACCGACTCGTCAGAAGATGACCTATGAGAAGGTCGAAACGTCACGTGATACCAGCTATACCAGCACCAATACCAGCCCTGAAACCTAAGACGACCCCGGCCCGAACTGGACTACGCCTACGGAATAATACCAGCACTGACGACGACCCCTGCTTGACCTGGACCTGATATCTTGTTCTAATAAAAGATTCCTTCAGCATTTATAATTTTTGAAAATTCCCAATATGAATATTGGCCAGTTACTCAGAAACATCGCTGAGCCTGAGAAGCGAATTGTAAGGAAAATAGAAAAAACAATATATAAAATCAACTCGCTTAATTCTGCAATTATTATTATTATTATTATTATTATTATTATTATTATTATTATTGCTTAATATGAAATCTAGACTCATGTGCAAATCACAGGTAACAGGTTAGAAAAAAGAAGAAGCAAAACCAAGGTGATAAAATTCTTGAAAATGCACAAATAAACAAGAGAGACATACCAACAGGAAAAAAAAAAACCAGTGCATACATGGAAATTAATATTAAACTTACCTCAACGACCATCCAAAGTCAGTCACAATGTTATATTTCTCTCTACTAATGTACAGAGGAGTCTGTCCAAAATCATCCGTGAAATCCAGAGCTATGGCGCTCTGGAGGAACTTCCGAACACCCACTAACGAGTACCCTCCCATCAGCGTCTTCTTCAGGCCCTCTGTGATCGTTGGCGTCTGAGGAGAATGTCGAATAAGTTCCGGGTTAAATTCGAGGCAAAGTGAAAAGGTTTGAAACTCAAAGCGAGATTCAGATGCTGAGAGCCAAAGAGTATCAGTCAATGCACATCATATGGTTAACTGTAGACAATACTAAAGGGTGTTTGCAGCTTCCTTTCAGCCGCTGGCTGCGCCCACATTTTAGCCTTCTACTTTACCTCTACTCTCGGTCCCTTTCTTCAATCTTATTGTCTAACCTACTAAAACTTTCACTTCTTAGTGCAACTGTGTGGGTTTTCTCTTACTGCCACCTTTAGATCCTTGTATTTCTGGATATTCAGTTTTCTGCCCAACCATTCCAGCTCCCCGTTTTCCAATTCTTTCGCGCCGAATGACCGAAAGTGTTCTGCCGCTTGGCTTGATAGCTAAATTTTCCTAAAAATCAAATCTATCGCAATAAAGCATAAGAGTAATTTGTATATATAAAAAAAGTCCGCATAAAATAAAGGGGTTTTCCAGAAGCTAATCAGAATGAAAGTTTAGAGAGTGATGAAAGAGACTAAATGGAATATAGCTGCCTATACTACTGGAACATCAAAACAGATTTTAAAAAATCCAAACAACTGAAAATTTGAGTATGAGTATGAGTATATTATATGGTATCGTGATATTTCCCAAATATCACAGCAAAATGACAAGAAGGAAATTTTATGTTAAATTTCCAGTTCTTGCTTTTAAAAAGGCCTATAAGTACATGAACTTTATTTAGGTAAAAAAAAAAAAAAAAAAAAAAAAAAAAACTTTAACATCGGATTTTCAAGGGATTCACGGGAATACTAAAGATTATAAGTATATCTTCAAAAATCAAATAACTTGATATATGTTTTTATGTCTCGAAGGACTAAAACTATTTTTCTTTTGAATACGTCCAAGGCGTTTCTCCAACCTTCCTATTTGATAGTGGATTGTTGGAAGAATCAAGATGAAAACTTGTTCTATTAAGCTTTTTTTTTTTTACTAACACAAGGAAATGTTTTGCTTTAAGAAACCCCGGAAAAAGTTATTTTCTTACCTCAGTATACTTATACACGTACTTAACAGCCGAGTCATTAGTGTTTAAGAAGAAGAGCAAGACTTGACCTGACATGACGAAGTCGTGAACTCCCCAGCGCCACGAACTCCGGCTTACAAGGTCCTGGAAGCTGTCAATCGGCTTCGTTTTACTCTGGACTGACAGGAAAGCCACCAAGGCTGACCTGTAGACGGTCGAAATGACCAGGGAAGCCACCAGGAACCAACCAAGTAACATCTGAAAAATATTTTCGTTTTTAAGAAATGAATATCAAGTTGGGAAGCTAAGTTGTGTCTGGCGATATGAGGTATTCTCGTTCTGCGATGAACACAAGGAAATAATATTCTGATTGATTCTGAAGATGAGAGGAGGGTCTCGGGATGATTCTCAAATCTACAATATGTAGTAAAGTGATTAAGCAATGCATTAGCACGACACAGACAGAAGAGACTAACCTGCCCCGACGTGTATCTGGGAGCGTTATACGGAGTGTCGTCCAGCATCACGGCCCAGCTGTAGAAGATGGACCAATCGAGAGACATACTTTTGTCCCCCGTCATATTCGACCTCGTCCTCTCGAGCAGCCATAATGCCACTCCCCAAAGCATGATGCTGATGATGAGATAGACCCATACCTCCACTGAAAGTAAATGAAACAATGATTGCCAGAGTAAATTCTATTTAGACTGAACTCTATGATTATTATCCTGTCCTGAAAAAAAAATAATGAATGAATGAATAAATAAATTAACTGACTTATAAATAAATAACACAGCAGTATATCATATCCCCGATGAATACAGATAAGCTCATGCCTACAGAAACATTCAAGTTAGTCCTTGATTTCAGATAAATAAAATCAAGCTGGTTATTAGCTGAGGCTGTACCTAAATAAACAAACAAGCTAGTCCTAAATCAGAATTGGAAAACAGGGCGATCATATGACAAGGAGGTCACAAGTCAAGTTAGTTCCAAGCCCGAATGAATAATGCAACAGGTCCTAAGTTCAGATAAGCAGTCGAATCAGTCTTACTGAGCAGTTGTCCTTTTCCTTGCAGAAAAAAATGAGAAAAAGACAGAAAAAGAAAGCCAGTGGACTGAAAGACTGCTAATACTTGCTGGACTTCATCCCTGCTCAAACTATACCACTAAAAGCCTGTTCCAGGCTTCAGGAGTAGAGGCAGTATTTGAAATCTATTAGCATATTCGATTTCCATGGTGACATAATGGCGTGGCAGCTCATCCATCTCCACCGAATGAATATAAGCATCTAAATCCAGATTTTTCAATAAACGGCAACAACTGCTTCACAAACACCCTGTACTTACCGGTAAAGGACGGGTTACTTCACAAACACCCTGTACTTAGCGGCAAAGAACGGGTAATTTCCACACTTACGGGTAAAGGGGCGAATAATGACCAGGTACTGAGGTAGGAGCTGAGGCTTCCGTGACACGATAACCAGGGTATCAGCCTCGATCGTCCTGACGAGGTCTGTGACGGTCAGTCTCTCCGGATTGGTGGAGGTGGTAAAAGTGAAGTCTGCGCGGCCTCGTTGCATGTCTCCGAAGAGCCCTGTCCAGGTTCCGTTCTTCAAAAGGTTCCCGATGGACAGATCCTGTACAGGACGGATCTCGTACCTGCGGGTGGAATGGAAGTATTTGAGTTTGTCGGGCTCCCACCGGATTATGGTTGATATTTTTCTACGTAAACAAGCAAGCAGTTTCAGGGTAACTAGGCGTATATACTATATTTCTTCCCCCAGAACCGTTCTTCGAGTTCCACCGTTCCTCGAGCTCCGCCGTTCCTTGGAACTGTTGCGCGCATGGAACTTGTCTCGGACTCATTTTTCTTTTGTTTCGTAAATGGTGGGAAAAGTGACGACGACAACAAAGGTATGAAATTAGTTATCCAGGTGTTTCACATTAGGCTGATTTACTGATTAACTGCGTACACAGACACACACACACACACAACACACACACACACACACACACACACACATATATATATATATATATTATATATATATATATATATATATATATATATATATATATATATATATATATATATGAGTCTATTTTTGCGTAAAATCTTGCACCAGGATCTTAAGGCTTTCTAGTGACAAGTGTATCCAAAAAGGTGCAAGGAACTCGAGAAGTTACGAGGTCATTGTGTCTATATATATATATATATATATATATATATATATATATATATATATATAATATATATATATATATATATATACTAAACGCTAAACCTTACGTGAAATTCAGAGCAGACGAAAGTGCCTCGACTATTCTCTGGTCTAAGGAGTCCAACAGCACCACCGGTTTGTCGAGGTTCTCCAAGTCCAGTTTGAAATTGATGTAAGGGAAGAAAGGCATTGTCGTTATTTTTAGCAAGTGTCCCTCAAGTGTCCTCATTTGGTCTGAAATGTATGAAGTGAAATGCATTAG
>NC_087217.1:23706311-23716311 GCF_015104395.2 Macrobrachium nipponense
ACATAATAAGGAGATGGAAAGAATATTCTGAGGCCTTATTGAATGAAGAAAATGAGAGATTTCCAAGAGGAGATGGACACACAAACTGTGGACCAGTCACAGAACTAACAAAAGCTGAGGTTAGAGTGGCACTGGGAAAGATGAAAAACAGTAAAGCGGTGGGACCAGATGGCATACCTGCAGAAGCCTGGAAGGCTCTTGATGAGGAAGGAATTGACATATTGTGGCAGTTAATGAAAAAGATTATGGAAAGTGAGATGATACCCAGAAAATGGAGAGAAAGTATATTAATCTCAATAATCAAAGAGAAAGGGGACATACAGTGTTGTGAAAATTACCGAGGAATAAAGCTCATGTCACATACACTGAAGGTATTTGAAAGAATTATAGATGAAAAATTACGGCAACAAGTTTCCATCGGTAGACAGTAACTAGGGGCTCAGTACTATGGATGGTATTTTAACTCTGAGACAAATTATGGAAAAGCACAGAGAGAAGCAAAAGGTCTTGCATATGTCCTTTATAGACCTTGAGAAGGCATATGACAGACTTGGTAATATATATATATCTATATATATATATATATATATATATATATATATATATATATATATATATATAATTTTTTTGCCACGAAGGAAAAAAATGAAAAAAGCGAGATAGCCAAGTACTTTCGGTCCTATTCGGACCGTTTACTGAGGCACACTGATTTTACAAAGAACACCATAGTCAAAAGAAGGCTTAATATACAAACTGACACTACCAGAGTAGCCATAAGGGCGATTTTCACTCTACAGAGAGGAGAGTCGCCATAGGCTAGCCACACCTTGAAGGATACCCGCAGTAAACAAGTGATTCTTCCAGAAAACAGTACATTTTGAAAACAACACGGGAGCATATACAATTTAATATCATGAATTTTTACACAAATTTTCCCAACAAAAATGATTATTAATGAAAAGACGAAAGAAAATATATATATATATATATATATATATATATATATATATATATATATATATATATATATATATATATATATATATATATATATATATATATACGAGCAAGAGAAAGAGGGAGAGAGAATATCGAACCAGAGAGAGAGATAGAGAGGGAGAGAGAGAGAGAGAGCGAGAGAGAGAGAGAGAGAGAGAGAGAGAGAGAGAGAGAGATATGTCGATGATATATTAGTAGTCTTACCTGGTGGTATCGATGTAAATGATTTACTGTCTAAATTAAATAATTTAGTGCCATCCATAAAATTCACTGTTGAAATTGAAAATAACAATGTCATCCCTTTCCTAGATGTATTAATACATAGAGAATTTTTCCAATGCAAATTCAGTATTTATAGAAAACCCACAAATAATTTAACATATGTACATTTTTATTCTGGCCACCATCTTAATATTAAAATTTCAATTTTTTCTTCTATGTTCCTACGCGCTTTGCGTATCACGAGTCCACAATATCTGGACCAAGAAATAGAATACATAAAAAAGATAGGAAACGACCTCTGCTACCCACCTCATTTAATTGATTTATGTTATCAAAAAGCTCATAAAAAGTTTTAAAATGTTGCTATTAATGAAAAAGAAATGCCTAAAAAAGTACTTAGCTTACCTTATTTTCGTGGATTTGAAACCATAAAATCAATATTTAAATCGTTTAATGTTAATGTAGTGTTCTCTTATAACAATACCATTAAAGATATGCTAATTAAGAATAGTCCCGTAACAAATAACAACATCATTTACAAAATTCCTTGTAAGGATTGCCCATCGTTTTACGTTGGCCAGTCTAGTAAAAATTTATGGGTTCGGATCAAGCAGCATATGTATTCAGATAGAACAGCCCAGACTTCAAATGCACTGTTTATCCATCTGAGTGAAAAATCTCATTGTATTAATTGGGGTGATACCTCGGTAATTGCTAGATCTAATGATTATGTTTCAAGAAATTTACTGGAATCGGCAATTATACAAATCACTAATAAAAACCACCTAAATCTTAGTCTGGGAATGTACCATTTGGACCCATATATTTGTAAGATGTTTATGAAGGACCTCAAAATAAATGAACAACTAATAAATTAGTCCCACATGTATATAGCTATTTATCTCTCTCTCTCTCTCTCTCTCTCTGGTTCGACATTCTCTCTCCCTCTTTCTCTTGCTCGATATATATATATTTATATTTTCTTTCGTCTTTTCATTAATAATAATTTTTGTTGGGAAAATTTGTGTAAAAATTCATGATATTAAATTGTATATGCTCCCGTGTTGTTTTCAAAATGTACTGTTTTCTGGAAGAATCACTTGTTTACTGCGGGTATCCTTCAAGGTGTGGCTAGCCTATGGCGACTCCTCCTCTCTGTAGAGTGAAAATCGCCCTTATGGCTAATCTGGTAGTGTCAGTTTGTATATTAAGCCTTCTTTTGACTATGGTGTTCTTTGTAAAATCAGTGTGCCTCAGTAAAGGGTCCGAATGGACACCGAAAGTACTCGGCTATCTCGCTTTTTCCTTTTTTTCCTCGTGGCAAAAAAACCTTTATTTATACATAGCATCACGTTTTATATACTTCGTGATCAAGTTATTCATATATATATATATATATATATATATATATATATATATTATCTATCTATCTATATCTATCATCGTCTATCTACTATCTATATATATATATAATATATATATAATATCTATATAATATATACTATAATATATATCATAATATATCTATATATATATATATATTATATATGATAGATATCGATATAATATAATATTAACACATAATCTATATATATAGATATATATATATATATATATATATATATATATATATTATATAAAAGATTACTATATTAATATATATTATATATATATAATTATATATATATATATATATATAATAGATAGAATAGATAGATAGATAGATATAGATAGATATATATATATATATATATATATATTATTATATATATATATATATATATATATATAAATGCTGCCGGATTGTCTAATTAAGTTAAGCTCTTTTTCGTTGATTGCTTGCTTATTGGCGTAGGTACTGTCGGCCAAAAAAACTCGTGGCAGAGTTTCATAATTTTTCGTTCATCCTGCCTGACGACGATTCATGCCTTATTTATCTATTTTTCTTTTCAAAGATGGATGAAATCATGTGTAATGACATTTAAAAACAGTCACTGATATCTTTAGAACATTATGTTATATATATATATATATATATATATATATATATCTATATATATATATATATATATAGCTGATATATATATATATAGATATATATATATATATATATATATATATAATATATATATATATATATATATAGTATATATCTATATATATATATATATAAATGCTGCCGGATTGTCTAATTAAGTTAAGCTCTTTTTCGTTGATTGCTTGCTTATTGGCGTAGGTACTGTCGGCCAAAAAACTCGTGGCAGAGTTTCATAATTTTTCGTTCACCTGCCTGACGCACGATTCATGCCTTATTTATCTATTTTTCTTTTCAAAGATGGATGAAAATCCATGTGTAATGACATTAAAAACAGTCACTGATTCTTTAGAACATTATGTTATGTTATTGTGTAAAACTATTTTCCATATAGCAAAATTGACGTGAACGAAACGAAGTGATAAAAAACGTCATATCACAACCATAGATATGCTTACCAAATAGATAGGAGACACCTATCACTAGTAGTATCGCATAAACATAGTCCTTAAATTATCATTTCAATATTAAGTTGAAGGTAGTTGAACTATTCCATTTGTTAAATTTTAACAGAAAACATTGGAATCTCACAAAATGCTATCAAATTTAAAAACAAAAAGAAAAAAAAAACCGATATCTTAACAATGTGAACTAGGCGACCTCATCTATTGCTTTTGATGTTATGTGCACGGGTATCTAATGTCAATGTGTCATTTATCGGTCTAAGAAACATCCTTCGATGAGCGAGAGAATTATTGCACTGCATTCGGTGCAAGTTTCTGTTGGAGAGATATCAAGAAAGCTTAATAAACCGGAGAGAATCATACATAGATGAATAAAAATTGTTTAAAGGACGGCAAAGTTTAGAACATGGGCCTAGAGGTGGAATACCTCGAAGCACCACATGAGAGCAAGACAATACAGTAGTGAAAATGTTGCTGAGCAACATTCATTTGTGAACTTTGAATTCTAGTGCCTCGTCACGACATTGCTGAACCAGGGATCATAACTAGCTTTACGCTTATGACTGGTGTGCTGATGAATACTTTAGATGGAGAGGAAGAGATTTTTAAATCTACACTTGAAGTCTGATAGTTGTCTAATGAATAAGCAAACTTATCTTTGATGGATGAGAGATTCAGTTAGGCTTACTTTTTTTCTTTTTTTTTATCGGTGGCCAGTGATTACCACGGATAGGGAGGGACACGGTTTTCAATGATGCATGCATTTTTTTTCTTCAAAACCTAAAGAATACATTTTATTGGAGATACTTTACTAACATCGGCCAAATATTTCCATCACTCCTATAAGCCACCTCCGCTCCGCTCTCTTCTACATCTTAGCGACTAGATCCGACTTCTCACTACGAACTCCACCTCGTGAAAGCATCACTAATGATAACGGTTATTTTAAAATTCCCCGCACCGACAACGGACGCCTTAAAATACATGTTTGTAAAACATTTTCTGTTCAAAGAAACTTTATCTTTCATTCCACAAAATGTGTGCATACCCTCGTGTTACACCCTGTAGCCGTCAAAGAGCAACCCTTGATTAAAGCAGTAGGTTTTTCTTGAGAGAAAAAAAACAAAAAAAACATGAAATAGACTTAAACGAGAACGTCACCTTTCCTTATTTCTTATTCTTTCAGCTGCTTATAATATGCTTATGTAAGTAGGTCTAGTAGTTATACATGTGAACTAATTTGAATTAATTTCTATTTAAAAGAAATGAATAGCTACAGAAAGATCATCCTAAGAAAGCTTTAAGGAAAGTAAGCCTTTCTTAATGTATTCGTCAGTTTTGACTCCCACAGCTTTCCAAGGTGTCCAAATGAAACAGGATGATATGCAAGGAATTCGATAAAAAAATTAAGAAAAAAGAATTTATATTCGTTTTTGAGGGGAATTTTTTTATAATTGCTTTTTGACTTTGGAATAGCTAGGTCTGAGTTAATTATGTTAAGCAATTATTAAAGGATAAGAAGAAAGGCGAACATGGCTAATAAAACAAGAATAACGGGAATAGTCAAAAAAAAGCAGATTTATTATATATATATATATATTTATATATATATATATATAGTATATATATATATATTGTCTATATATATATATTGTCGATTTAAATATTCATTAATATTACGTATCCGAGAGAGTATGCTGCTGAAAATAGACCTAGGCTTATCATGTGGGAAAATCAGAAGTCCAATTTAGGCCCACTAAACGTGTCATGCAAATTATTTTATTGATCAAAGGACAAAATTAGTTTAATTAAACATCGTTTTCAAAGAATGTTAACGCCTTGATGTATTATTTATCGGCTGTAGGAGACGAAATGACAACACTTCAGTGCAGTACGATATGTTGAGTCAAGACTCGAGCGGCAGCAAAGCCAACTTCAAAATCTTCGGAATGCTGTTACGAAGCTAGAGTTGAAAATAAAATTAGAAATCGTGGACGGTGGACCCATCGGTTTATATTTTCCTTACTTTGCAAAATAATTATCTTTCATACGTTGAATAAGTTCTACTCAGTTCTAATGTCATTTATTTCAAGTATAGCACCTTTGAAAGGAAATTTTATTTATTGTTAAGTAAATATTCTGGCACCTGCATATGGCAATATTTTCATAACGAACAATGAATTAAGAACTACGCCAATTCTTTGTTGGCCGTCTGTACATGGCCAACAACCAGATAAAACATAAAACCAATAGCAAAAGAATGAAACCAACTATAAACACAAAAAAACAACTGCTAAAATAAAGATAACTACAAATACATAAAAAAAATTGCTAAAACAACTGAGTAACTGGAAAAACATTAAAAAACTGCTTAAATATGAAAAGAACTGCTAAAACATAAAAGTAACTACAAAAACTGCTAAAACATAGAAATATATGCAAAAATATCAAATAATTGCATGAACATAAACACAACTGCAAAAATATAAACAATTGCTAAAACTCAAAAATAACTGCAAAAGCATAACAACAACTTTTACAGCATAAAAATAACGCACAAAATAAAAACAACGGGTAAAACGCAAAATTAACTGCAAAAACATACAATTAAGTGAAAAAACTGCACAAAATGAATGAAAAGGCATAAAAATAACTTTCAAAAAATAAAACAACAGTAAAAGCACAAAAGCAACTGTCACAAACTGCAAAATCGAACTGCAAAACGCATCAAAATGACTGGAAAACAAATTGTCTTTAAATTCCGAATACTGTAACTCTGCCCCGTGGATTTTGTTCGTTTGTTTAAGCACCACAATATATCATTCAACTGGAAGTATTTTGCCATTTGAAATAAAAGCGTCCGTTCAGTCATCGTGAGATATCACAGAAGACAGATTAAGATTACCTGATGATGGAAGATGCTAGAGGCTGTCGGCTGTCTTGAGTAACCAGGGCAAAGAGACAACCTTGGATGTGAGGTTCCAGTATTTGCCATGCCGCTGATGCAACCAATTCTCCAATATCTCCTTTGTTGTCTCTATAGGACAAAGATCCTTCAGCGTTCGCAGGATGCGCAACGGCGCTTGATATATGTCCTGAATCTAAGTTCCTTTCTTCCTTCAGAGACTGTAGGCGTCTTCCAGCTTCGGTAGGATCTCTTAGGACTACCTGTAAACTTTCACAGACAGAAGGAAATGCCTCTCTGCAGTTCCTTTTAGTCATCAAAATGGAGAGAGATCTTTTCACCAAGCGCAGAGGTTCTTCATCTACCGAAGGACCTACTAAGACTCTCTTACTGCGTCCCTCGTCAGAAAAAGAGAAGATCCTGTGGAAATGACTCTCATCCCTTTTAACTGAAAGAAGAATCTGGTGTCCTGAAGGACTTGGCAAGCCGAGGTTGAGATATCCTGTGGATTCAGGAGATGAGAAGTCCTTTGCTTTGCCCTCTCCCCTAAGCGGTAAGCATCCTGACTTCTCAAGGGCCTCTGTTCTAGAGACGTAAGCCAAGATCAGGCAAAAGATGAAGATACCCATCCCGTGAAATCTGCAAAATATTTGCGTATAAATGATCTGTGGCAATAATAATAATAATAATAATATAATAATAATAATAATAATAATAATAATAATAATAATAATAATAATAATAATAATAATAATAATAATAATTGAAAAAGAAACCCACAAAATTACTGTGTATGACGGGTTTACTTATAAGTATTTACATTTTATTTTACACAACACTTATAAGTAAACACGTTATACACAGTCATTTTGTGAGTTTCTTTTTCAATCTTCAGAAGAAAACTGAAAGAAATTTTTGTTTGGTTAATAATAATAATAATAATAATAATAATAATAATAATAATAATAATAATAATAATAATAATAATAATAATGATAAAGTGGCAGGCTTCAGTTCAGTAGCTAATATTCTAAAGGATATTTCATCTTATGAAAACCACAAGTGACATGTGCTCTGTTTAGCTTTTTTTTTCGAAGTATAGACAAAACAGTTTTTTTTTTTTTCAAAAGCACTCCACCTTCAATAATATATTCGATTTATCAGCTAGATTAAGACAATGCCCTTGCATTCATCCTCAATTTCTGAACGACTTGGCCCACAGCTTAACGACTATAAAATATCAAAGACAAAGTGGAAGACAAATGCAAATATATGATGAGAAATATCTTGTCACATAGTATAATTGTAACTTGGTTTAACAATGATGCAAAGTAGTCTTGATATTGAATACCTTTCGCAAAGACAAACTCTGGATTCTGTTGTAACCGAACTCACCTGAATGAGAGTTAGCAGAGAACTGCACACAACGATCCTCTTCCTGAGAGACCTGCTGTGTCCAAGAGAGAAATCGGGGAACAGCGAATGATTGCTCGGCAGAGCCTGACCTTCAGCCAATGGGAGGCCCCATCGAAAGTCCAAGGCACACCATTGGCTATTTCAGTCGATCTTCATCGTTTTACCAAACATTTTGCATTTGATTTATAACCTTTTTAAGATCACTTATCGCGTAACAAATGGATTTGTGTTTGGGAAAAGGCCAGTGCCATCTCATCGCAAGCGGTGTCATAAATTTTACAGCTTTCTTGTAGTTAACAGAAATTATTTTCAAGAATAATGCTTCGTTGCATGAGCAGCAATTATATTCAAGAAATGTTATTTTTATTTTGTCTTTCCTCTGAATCTGTACAAAGATTCAAGTGACATCGCTGAGTCCTGTCAATCCGTCTGTGCGCTCATGAGATACTATTATTCGTTTAAAAAATTATAAAAGTTTATGGCGGATTTTATATTTCATGTCTTTATGACATGTGTGTAAAGAAAATGCCATAGAAATTAGAGCTTTAAGGAAAACTCAAGGAAGTAAACACGTAGATGGATAAACATTATTTAGAGAAAAAAATCGAACGAGGAAAAAACATTGACGCGTATATGCTCTTTCAAACTACATATTCTATGGAAACCCCCATAAACTGTATTCCTCTCAGACGCAGTCTCCCTGGGTGACGTGAAGTCCGTTATCGTATGCCCACTGGGTATGTTGCTCCCGAGTCGTTAGCGCTCGTGGGGGAGGGTACAGGACTTGCATTATATAGTTATTCATGGTAATTTATAACGTAAGAATTTTCAGGTAAGTATAAAAAGCTATTCGGCTAATAGGTATTCATGATAAGTTTATAGGTTTTTTTACGTGAGTACAAATATTATCAGAATGAGTATTTATGCAAGAATCTACTCAGTGCAATTTATATCTGTGTTTCTAGAGGCTCCTCTCCCTCTCGTGAAAAATAAATGTAGCCGTCTTTAGAGAACACACGTGACTCACAACAACAAAACGACAGGAGTGAAGAATATACGAAATCGAGCAAACAGTAAATCAAAACTCACCAACAAAACACACCAGCTAGCCAGAATTCTTGATCACTTATCAATCAGAGTCACCTCGAAGCTGAAAATCTCAAATAACATTTCCAGCAGGAGACATTTCCGAACGTCAAACTCTCCATAAAAAAAGACAAAAAAAAAAAAAAAACCCGGTTATTCGATCATCTTTGCAATCAGCCCAAAACAAAGGCGACTGCCTATGACGGATGAATGATTTGCGATACAAAGTTTCGCAGTTTTGCGACAGCCCATTGGCTGGTATGAACGAGGCCATTCGTTATTGAAGGCTTCTCTCGTCGGCGGCCTCTTAATTAGTCAGTCATCTGACGCCATACGCTGTCAAAGTTAGTGTGAAGTTAGAGTAATGGGAGACGGTGGCAGTCAATATTATATTTCTTTTCTTTAGGAAGTTTTTTTTAAAGACTTTTAGTTGTCAGAGCACCGAGTCAGTACTGGTATGAAGGAATAAAATAACTCAATAGATTTTTAAGATTTCTGAAAGGGAAGGATTACCATAGAATTCATGGTTATATGGTATTTCACATCACTCTGGGAAACACAAGAATGTTTCAATGGCCTACATATATATATATATATATATATATATATATATATATATATATATATATATATATGTATTATATATATACATATATATATATATATATATATATATATATATATATATATATATATATATATAGTATCTATACACATTCATATATATATAATATATATATATATATACTATATAAAAAAAAATTATATATATATATATATATATATAATATATATATGTGCTTAAAAATCACAGTAGATGCACGTGACTTCATAAATAAGCGAATTCCACACGAAAATGATAGTCAGAAATCC
>NC_087217.1:23728811-23743811 GCF_015104395.2 Macrobrachium nipponense
TTTTCCAGATTCCTTTTCAGGGATCTTGGGATCGTGCCTAGTGTTCATTATTATTATTATTATTATTATTAACCAAACAAAAACTTCTTTCAGTTTTCTTCTGAAGATTGAAAAAGAAACCCACAAATTCAATTTGTAACTTGTTTACTTCTAAGTATTTACATTAAGTTTTACTCCATACTCGAGTACTTTCAGGCCCTTCTGTGGCCCATTCTCAAGAGATGTTTGGGATGTTAGCCTGGGTCAAGGCCCAGCAGTCTTCTGGAACTTCTTCTCGTTGTGCTGTCATTTATGCGATGGCTGTTCTGGTTTTCTTGAGAGTTGCCAATCCCCTCTTGTCGCTCTGATATCCTAGCTGATGGTCAATGGGATTCACCCTTGTGGTAAGGGTGTGGTCACTCATTTCTTCTCTTTTCATAGTCATGATATAAAAATAGGGGTTCTAACAGGTTTTTATTTCTTAGGGCAATGAGAACGTGTGACCCTTGCAAGATAGAGCAAGAAATAAATTACATCGATAAAAGCTTCGATGCATTAGCATACCCTAATGAAGGTTCAGAAAAAGGGCACTCAACAAAGCTAGAAAAATATTTTACAGAGCGAATGTAGAGAGTACATGGAATAAAGAAACAAGAAAATAGTTGCCCTCCCTTTTATGCCTAAAATGAAACAAATCACTTCAAAAATGAAAGAAAGTCAATATAATTTGTATTATACATTTGATAATACTACTTTAAAAAACAAAGTATGTAAAAATAAATTGGAAGGAGAAGACGAGTATACAGATGATGTAGCGGGGGTATACATAATACAATTGCAATAATTGTGGAGACAGATATGTGGGGGAATCAGGTAGGGGAATAAGGACTAGAGTCCAAGAACATAGAAGGGCAGTACAGCTTAACTCTCAGGGGAGTGCTATACCTAGACATTGTTGGGAAAATGACCATAGGATGGATTTCAAAAACAGTAGGCTTATATACAAAAGCAGCAAAAAAAAAAATTAGTCCACAGGAGGGTATTAGAAGGTGCGCTTATCAGAGAGATCAAAGTAATTGAAGGAAACAAGGTTTTACCTCAGAAGATCCCATAAGCCGAGCTTTGATATTAAAAGAAGCTAAGATTGACCCTGCTGACCTGGAGATTAGGTTTTCCTACCCAACAGACTTTCGGTGACCACACCCTTACCACAAGGGTGAATCCCATTGACCATCAGCTCAGGATATCAGAGCGACAAGAGGGGATTGGCAACTCTCAAGAAAACCAGAACAGCCATCGCATAAATGACAGCACAACGAGAAGAAGTTCCAGAAGACTGCTGGGCCTTGACCCAGGCTAACATCCCAAACATCTCTTGAGAATGGGCCACAGAAGGGCCTGAAAGTACTCGAGTGTGGAGTAAAACTTAATGTAAATACTTAGAAGTAAACAAGTTACAAATTGAATTTGTGGGTTTCTTTTTCAATTATTATTATTATTATTATTATTATTATTATTATTATTATTATTATTATTATTATTATTATTATTATTATTATTGTTATAATAATAATAATAATAATAATAATAATAATAATAATAATTATTATTATTATATATTATTATTATTATTATTATTATTATTATTATTATTATTATTCAGAAGATGAACCTATTGATACGGAACATGCCCACTAAAGGGGCCACTGACTTGAATTTCAAGGTTCCAAAGAATATTATGGTGTTCATAAGTAGCTCCAGGACTCTTGCAGACGAGTGTGCTCCCAGAAACAGCACACAGTAAAAAAAAAAATTATGGACTCCTAAGGAGGCAGGATGCAACCCGGAACCCTACACTATAAAAACCGCCCAGTCGAAGAGGATGACTGTGATAGAAAAAAAAAAAAAAAAAAAAAAAAAACATTTATCTAAAGAGAAGAGTGGGAAGTTAAGAAACTTTTAAAATAATTATGATAAAATTTAGTTCATTTCAATTTTACTCCACTGAAAAAAAATTCATAATCTAAATTAAGAGAAATCTTTAGAAAAGAGAAATATTAATAAACAATTATGATAAAATTTAACTTATTTAAATTTTACTCTAACTGAAAAAATAATTCCCTAACCTAAATTAGGAGAAATCATCAGAAGAGAAAAATTTATTTATTACAGATTCGTCCCACTTATGAGCAATGTTTACACGCATTTCCCGTTTCCTCGGAATCTCGCAATTTCCAAGAAGGCTTCAGAGCCAGACAAACATTTCGGAGCAGCCTCGTTCTTATATAATGACAAAATCAAGAGATTTAATCCTTAATCCTGCAATGCCAGCAGTAACCAATTTCCACGGTTTAGGGCGCGTAATTAACTGGAAGCAAAACTAATTTCCACGACGGCGACGCTCATGGAAGGGAATCATACTTCTCAGGGCAGGTTGTCTTGGTCGTGAAATTAAACGACTTCTACAAATGCTAAGTGTGCATACACGCAAAGCCAGAATGTTACTTTACTGTTGCATACAAGTCGTGCACATGCAATTGCACAACACCTCCAGAATGAATTACCGAGGACTTAAGTACATCTTCTGAATGTTCCTGGTTTGTAATAAACATAAAGAATATAATGATTTTGTCAATTAGTTTTTTTTAATCTTACGGGTCATATTACAGGGATCAACATACGAAAATATTCATATAAGAATGTCGCTAATATTTATTGTCGACATATCGTGCGATTATATAAAAACTGCAACTTGTTGTAAGTCACCTTTAATAGCTTTGCGTCTGTAATATTCAGTTCCAACATATTTGACATTAAATGCTAAAGTAACATTAAGACAAAAGTTGTTGATATCTGAATATCATTGAAAAGGAACCTAGAAAAAATAGATGCCGAAGTAGCTCCAGGACTCATGCAGACGAGTGTGCTCCTACAAACAGCACACATAGTAAGAAAAGTGATGGACTCCTAAGGAGGCAGGATGCAACCCGGAACCCCACACTATAAAAACCGCCAGGTCAAATAGGATGACTTTGACAGAAAAAAAAATAATGATAAAGAGTCAATCAAAATGTTATGCAAAATGAAATCTAAAAATGATGAACATTCTGCATAACAACCAATCGTCAATTGATAATGTAAAAGAAAAAATAATAAAACAGAAAAGATAAAAGGGCTTGAAAACCCTCGTTAAGCAAAATGAAAAGTGAACTAAAAAAGAGGTGGACAAACAAAGAGAAAAAAAATTAAATTTAAATATAAAATTCAAAAGTGAGGAGTTTCCAGTTTCCAGGACAATTCAATTAAAATCTCACACGAGTGGCTCCTGGGACAAGTAACAATATATATCTTTACACTTTTGGGTTAATTGAGTTTTCACTACTTTTCGGTCGGTGTGTTTATGTTTATAATTTTCCGCATATTAAATTGTGGGTGTTTTATTTATGATAATATATATTTTTATTTATTTATAAGGCACCTGTATAAAATTTTTACTTGCGTATACATTAATATTGTTTTTTAAACTTCTTATTTCATATTTACTTCTATCTCTCTCTCTCTCTCTCTCTCTCTCTCTCTCTCTCTCGTTCTATATAGATATATATATATATACATACATACGCACACACACACACACACACACATATATATATATATATATATATATCTATATATATACTATATATATATATATATATATATATATATATATATATTTATTTATATATATATTATATATATATATATATATATATATATATATATATTCTATATATATATATATATATATATATATATATATATATATATATATATATATATATATATATATTTCTTATATATATTTTGATAAATTAATGGTTGGCTTGAATATGTGGAAAAGTGTTCTAGCGGCGTACCGTATAAGGCTACTTGCGGCATCAATTCTATAGATACAAGATATAAATGATAAAGGTACTTTAAAAACCGCGAGAACCGCTATAATCCAGTTCGGATCCAACATCACGAGTTGTAACTCGTAAGACATTGACACTTCCTATTTAATTATCCGTTATTCTACCAACCGATTGACTCTGGGTGATAAAATATATTAGTTTGGTTTTCTTAATGGAAAGGAATTCACACCACGGTGTTTTATGGAGATTATTATTGATTTTACACCACCCGAGTCAGATTATCATGTGTTGAATTCCATGTTTACTGATTTAGCACTCATAAATATTCCTAATGCCCACTCAATTCGGTGTTTGTTTTTAGTGCTATTACTTCTATATAACGTGTCAAGGAACTATTAACACTAAGAAGTGTTTTAATTCCCTCCTGTCAGACTCGTAACTCTGTTAATAATTCTAAGTATATTCTTTCAAGATTGATTTGGCACAGGACAGGCCCCTAAACTGACAGGTGTCTTAGTGTTATCCCTTGTTTTCATCGACACGTGTTACAATTAGTTATGCTTTTTATATCTGTAAGCATTGTAGGCCAGGTAAAACACAGTGATTTGGCTTTCTGTGACATAGGAGGGAACCCTGGATGACGGAATGCAACCAGTTTATGACGATTGGTATGAAAGAGATTCATTTCTACTTACTACCTGGTCGTTAGTCATCTGCTGTGTTCTTCGGGTTTTCCTCGTCACGGACCTACATATAATATTACATTTGATTACATTATTCTGATACACATACTTTAAATATACTTTTGCTTTAGGGTTTCTGCTCGAAGTGTTTTTTTGTTTTTTTGCTTAGCTACTGCTGACCCTGTTTCGTTCGAAGTGTTTATTATTTTGCTTATTGCTGCTGACTCTTGCTTTGTTCAGTTTGTAACAGTTTCTGCGCTCCAACCCAGATATTCAATGGTCGCGATCTCTTGGGTTTAGGAATTTTCTTGTTTAGATACGGTTTTAACAATAGGCACGGATGTTCTATATCTTTTAGTCTAATTAATGGTTCTTTGCTATATGGTGCGGGATTGCGGGATAATGCGTCAGCTATGATATTTTGCTTTCCCAGGTAGATATCTTATCCTGGCTCCAAAGACCTGAATGATCATTTGTCACCGAGTTCCTTTTGGACTGTGATTAAAGCCTTTGAAAACAACTCGGTAAAGGACTCATGTTCAGTAAGGACTTATCAGGATAGCCATAGATTATGAACTTAAGATGTACTAGTGAGTTAAAGATACCTAGCCCTTCCTTGCTTATTACTGCATATTTACTTTCAGAGGGCTTTAGTTTACGTGAATAAAAGCTATAGGAAAGAACTGTTTATCATATTGCTGAAGTAGTATCCCTCTTACCCCTTGGTCTGAGGCGTCTGTTGCAATAAAAAAAAAAAAAAATCCTTATTTAAATCAGGGATTTTTAAGTTAGGTAAGCTGCATTATTCCGTTTTTAAGATATCGAACGCCTGTTGATGCTTTTTAGACCATAATAAATCTACGCTCTTCTTCGTAAGAATCTGTTAAAGGAGCTGTCATGATTGAAGAGTTTACATATTTACATACGATTGTAATACCCACTACAGCGCCAAAGTGCTGTATCCCCCTTTTACGTTAATAGGTACCGGAAAGAAAGTTATGAATAGCCGACACCATACCATGGACTACTTCAAGACCTTGACTAGACACATAAAACCATAGATAAATATGTTCGGTTTTTAAAAACTCACATTTAGATATTTTACTCTGAGATTATTTGTCTTTGTCTCTGTAGCACTAGCTCTAGTTTATGTGAATGTACTTCTAAGGTATTAGAAAAGATTACAAGATCATCCATATAGGCATGTAGGGTATCCCCTAAAAGTCTCCAAAACACTATATTGTAATGGGGTGCAACGTAAGCCGGAGGCATACGTAAAAATTGATAATGTCCCCTGAGTGTGCTGAAAACGGTGTATGAGGTACAATCACTTAGGTAATGGTATCTGGTAAAGCTTTTAAGTAAGTCCCAAATTGGTGGAAAAAAAATTTATTGCTAACCTAACAGAGATAAGATGTCGTCGGTAGATGGCACTGGAAACTATCGGGAGTCGTTTCCTTGTTTAAGCGTCAGAAATCTACGCAGATACGCCAAGTCCGATCATTTATGGCATGACGTTTTGAGGGAAAATTATATGGGCTTATTTGATTTCCTAATGGCTCCTATTACTAACATATTTCAACTTCGTCATTTATCTCTATTTTGAAAATTGCAGTGAGAGTCTATACGAAGGTACGTATATAGCTTTTATGTTTGTCCTTAGACCGTATTTTGTTTTTCAATGACATCCGTTTTTCTCTCCCAGAGATCACTCGCTAGTGGAGAAACTTCCTGGTATTCAGGTAAAAGATAAAAAAAAAATTCTGCTGAATCACCTCTGCTTGAATGACCTTACTGATATTCTTTAGATAGATTATCAGAGAGATTCATCCACGACTGGTTGGGCGGGATTAAAAGTTAGCAACAATAAAAGAAATGCGATATTTTATATGTATAGGTTTTTGTGGATTACTATATTAACTTGTTTGCAGCGAGTCAACCGTGTCTAGGGCTTTGTTCGCGGAAATCGTTATATTTCAGAGTGTCGGGAAGGATTAAAATTTCATTTCCCAGCAAGTCTTTTTACACGCACTAAGACATTCGAGGGTGCATGCTTCTCGAGATTTTGCGTGCAAAGTGCGACTGCGGTTGTGGGGTCATTTGAACAATGTTACGATTTATGAGACAAATGTATAGTTCCTTTATATAAGTTATTATTTGATTAACTGTCTCATTTTTTGTTCAACGGATTTTAATATGTTTGAAGGTTTATAGGATTTCCCTTTGATAAACACGCCTTATTTTGCAGGATGTAAGTTAATATTTTGTATACCCCTAGATGAATCTTACAATTATACTTGATACAGATCTATGTTTTTTATAACTATAGAGGTATCTGTAACGCTCAGCTTATCCGGACTTCTCATTAGGGAAGTTCGAACAACAGACGGTGAGTCCGTAAAATACAGATATTACGTGTACTAAAGGAATAAACAAGATCTAATTTTTAATTTTTACGGCTGCGATACAGTCGGGCTTTATCCACACTACTTATAATAACTTACGTATTAAAAAAAAAAAAAACGAAAACCTGCTCTGATTACTTTATACGGTCGTGTGTTTTCATAGGAAAAAAATCCTTTTTTAATTCAAAAAAGATATCGGTATGTAGAACAACATCGCTTTTTCCCCTTTTTCCCCACTCTGCTAAAGAAGTTCGCTTTTATTGTATGGAATTTTGCTATGCTTTGGAAACACTTCGGCAGTTTTTGACTGACCTTGACCGCTTGACTAGGTGACCACAGTCACCGAGTTTGCTTGTTTGATTCTGAACGGGCTACTGTTTCTAGTTTTTTTTTTGTAATAATTAAGATCCTTCTCTTTATTACCATCGGCAACGTATTGTGTAGTTTTTAGCCATGTTGCTGGTTTTACGTATAAAGCAATGAATGAACGAACTATTAGGAACTGAGGCGATTACTAATAAGACAAGTTATCACTACTGCATTCAATATTAACTGTTTGTACTTCATTCTTTGCTAAAATTTGAAATAGTGAGGGATCCTGGTCAGCGCATTTAGCCTGATGAAAGTTTTTTACAGACATGTTATTCCTTGCAATCCAGCCATATTTTTAAAGTTAAGTTGAGTCATTGAGGTTCGATATTTTATATAAACTCAAAAAAAACTCAAGGCTAAAACTGCGATCGGACTTGCAAAGGAGCATTATTGTCATGACCCGAAATAGTGTTACCTCTAATTTATATAGATTTGTACGGGTGTTCCACTTGTTTTTTGTGTTTTGTTTTCTAATCCACTACGGTGCTTAACGACCCTATCCATGCATCTGTATAAATACAGACGTCCACTGCGTAAACGCATATTCACTGTTTTTAATTTGATTTGTTACGTAAGGGATTAATAATCACCCAAAATGATAAAATTAACATAGTATAGGATTATGATATTTCAGTAGAACTTCTGGAAACAGAACACTCAAAGATAAAAAACTCGCAGTAGCGAAATCTCAATGATGTAGATAATTTCTGTAAAAAAAGTAAGATTAAGAATGTCTCGTAACTTCAGCCACAGGAATAACGAAATTCGACCTGCAAAGGAAACACTCAAAGTTACTCCAAATTAATAAAAAATTGTACTTAGCTTGCTTTGTGGGAAGTCACGGTGTTTCCGATAACGACACACGGCCTTGGTCCTCCTTCTTCTATTTTAGTGGATGACCTGGTTTGGCTTCAGTTTCCCCCGTGCGCGTTGTTTCGATGATTCGAGCCCTTGAAAGATCCGATGCTGCAGACGCTTCGGTTTGCTTGGAGTGCCGGAAACGCTCACTAACGATGTTTTCTTGAATGATTCTAATGAGAGACGAAGCTTGCGTTGTCGTAGGAAAAAGGACACGTCGGTTTTGTTTCTTGAAGTTATTCACTAACGATGATACTAAGTTGCTTGAAGAATCTCTTGCTTTTGTCGTCGTTAAAGAGTTCTTGTTGTTTTCTGAAGTCGCTCACTAATGATGATACTATGTTGCTTGAAGAATCTGCTGCTTCCGTCGTCGTTGACTTCTTATGATACATTATTTACTATTCTGGTTTTTCTTCGTAGGACGTTGTAGAGTTCTTCTGGTACGCTGGCCACCAATATTAGGGCTTGTGCCTTGTATGATAAGGCGCCCTATGAGGTAATGTTAGACTAGCGATAATCTTACGCTAAGTCGGTTGGTATTGCACTTCCATCTTCAATGGAGTGTCTGGGGTTTGTAGATCATTACGAAGTCGGATTATCTTGCTGGTTATTACGACGATGTGTTAAACTCATGGTGAGGAGGTTCTTGTAGAAAACACGAAATATAAAAATTTATGTATTCTTCTGAAGTTTTACATGCTGAAGATCAGATATGATGTACAAGTCTTCTAATAACGATAGCTTGATCGCTTCTGCCAATGATGATGGCTAATCCTATTCCTCTACATGATAAAGAACTTAGGTAAAGAGGTACAGGTCTTCTAATGACGATAGCTAACTCTGTTCTGCCCGTCTACCATCTCTGTTACAAGTTATGAAGGAACAGACCAGTAGTTCGAAACATATCGAACATACATACAAATGACATAGTTTCATACGAACACACAATCAAAATGAGACACGCTACAGAATCACGTAGGCCGTTTGAAATCATAGGTCGGGGTTATGTTGTCTCAAGCAGGGAGCTTGGACTGTTTCAAAACAATGAATGACCACAGATGACGGCATGACAACTTAGCCTACATACTTATTGTATAACGTCATCTTTAGCGTCTCCAGTCTGATCACATTCCTGCAAGCAATCTTTTATATATATGGACTAAACATTCCTATTTTTTATTATGTAAACACTTACATATATATATATATATATATATATATATATATATATATATATATATATATACGTTATATATATATATATATATATTTATATATATATATATATATACATACATATATATATATATATATATATATATATATATATATATATATATATATATATATATATATATATATATATATATATATATATATATATATATATATATATATATATATATATATATATATATATATATATATATATATATATATATATATATATATATATATATATATGTATATGAAAAGCATCTGTGTGTGGTATGATAATCTTGTTATCACTGAATGTAAGTTGCTATAAAAAAAACATTCCTCTCATCGTTTCTGAAGAATTTCTGTAACTTGATAACTAGTTAATCAAATAACCACTCCATCTAATTAGAAAAATCTTATATATATATATATATATATATATATATTATAATATATATGTATATATATAGTATATATATATATATATATATATATATATATATATGTATATATATATATATATATATATATATCTATATATATATATATAATATTATATATATATATATATATCTGTCAATAAAATAGCTGTGAAACTTAATTTCATTACTCTGTACAATATAGATAACTCCAACTTTTATTTCCAAATCTTGTTTAGGAATCTCCCCCTCAACTCTCTGGAAACACCTGACCCTGGTGCAAGGACATCTCTGTGCTCTATATATTTTTATATCAACCCTAGATCCATCCTATGAATCCATAGGACCTTTGATTGCCAGTAATCTGTGTGGTTGATTTAACGTTTCTCCCGATATTGGTGATTTCTTGCAACCGCTACCTGATATCCTGACTGTGGCTTCCTTATTCTAGTCCAACTGATTAATTTTGTTTCAGAGATATGTTGTGCTTTTTTTTTATTTTATTAAATTTAGGCTGTCAGACCAATCGCTGAGCCACATCTAACCGGTCAAATTTAAAGACTGAATAGAAGAGTTGGAGTGTTTAACAGATGTGGACGTGGTTACAAAGCAATATGAAGGAATCCGGATAAAACAAAAGATGAAATAAAAATGTTTAAAGGTGGAATTGGAGAAAAAACCATCCGTTACGCTAAAATAAAGATGAAAAAGATGAAATAAAAAGGTTTAATGGTGGGGCTAGATAAAAAAAAACCGTCCGTTACGCTAAAATAAAGATGAAAAAGATGAAATAAAAAGGTTTAAAAGATGGAACTAGATAAAAAAACCGTCCGTTACGCTAAAATAAAGATGAAAAAAGATGAAATAAAAAGGTTTAAAGGTGGAACTCGAGAGAGTTCACCTAGGCAGGACGCATGTTCCACCTCTCCTGAGGGATACTTTTGAAAGACGTATCCTTCAAAAGAAGTGGATCATACATCCTGCCTATGTGAACTCTCTCGAGAGACTAAGAGTTTCCAGCCCTGTGATTGGCTTATCAACAGCCAATCAGGAGCGTCGTAAGGGACGGGCCTAGACATCAAATGCACGGTTGATGTGAATCTACTATAGGACTGTGGAGGAACTAGTTTCCATGTATTATTTCACAACTGGCGAGAAACCTGGATCGGAGGGATCTGTTTCTGTGACCCATGAAAGCATCGCGTCTGATCAAGCCACGGTGACCAATGTTGGATTTGTTGCTTTGGAAAACCAGTGACAAGAAAAAGATGCTATTAGTGATGCCAGGGGACTTGAAAAACAGATCAAACCCGAAGAACTCGAAATCTTAGGATAAAGTTACGAGGCGCCCATTCACCGGATCAAGTTCTCGAGAAGGAAAACAGAAACTGTTGACGAAAGCAAACAGTTGGAGGAATGATTCGACTATGCCCTCCGTCGGGGAAAGGAGAGAGAGAAAAAAATATATTAGAAGACACAGAGAATGGAAAAAAAGAATTAATCCATCAGTATGGCAAGAAACAGAGTCCACTGAATAGGCCAGGTGCCTTGGAAAACAGGTCAAAGAAAGGGACCTCTTCTTCAGAAAGAAACCAGGTTCCTTGTGAGCTGTTTCTGTTAACCCTTGAGTCACAGCATCTAATCGGGTTGTAGTGACCAATGTCGGATTTATTGCTTTGGTAAACCTTGCAGCAAGAAATGGATGCCAGTGGAGACGTCAGGGGCCTTGAAAAACAGTTCAACGAGAGGAGTCGCTTCTTCAGAAAGAAATTAGGTTCCTTGCGAGCTGATTCTGTTACTCATATAGCCATTGTATCTGGTGGAGTCACAGTCACCAATGTCAGATTTGTTGCTTTGGAAAAACTACAACCTGAAGAAGATGCTATTGAAGAGGCCAAGGGCCTTGAAAAACAGTTCAAAGAAAGGGATCTCTTCTTCAGAAAGGAATTAGGTTCTGAGAGAGCTGTTTCTGTTACCCTAGAGACATCGCATCTGATTGAGCCGCCGTCACCAACGTCAGATTTGATGGGGTGGCCACTGGAGTAATCGTATCTAATCAAGCCGCAAGAAAAAGGATAATATTCATATAAATACACTTTCAGCTTAGCATATGTCTTCATTCTACAATTATTGTTTTATATATTTATCTGCATCTTACAAGCGACTTCATGCACGAAATCATTGCTATTATTGCCAAGTTCTATTGAATATATATATATATATATATATATATATATATATATATATATATATATATATATATATATATATATATATATATCTATAAATATATATATATATATATATATATATATATATATATAAAAAATATATATATATATATATATATATATATATATATATATATTGATATATATATATATATAATATATACGAGATAAAATTCGTACTCCAGAAAGTGGAGACCATCAACCGTTTCTGCATGAGACTAGTGAGAGTGGGGCAAATACAAGGGAAAGGCAACAAGAAACGCAAAAAAAAAAACAAGCATAAAGACAACTTTGCAAGCAGCGCTGAGATACATCAGGAGGATATTTCGAGTCTCGATAGAAAATAGTGTCCGGAATAGAAATACAGAATTCGCGAAGATGAAGCCTCTCCCAAAGTTATTCATAGCTTCTGCCCATCTCGGACGTTCCTTGGCGTTACTTTTGCGAAGCCAGAGGGAGAGAAAGGGAAGAAGAAGGAGAAGGAGAAAGAGAGAAAGAGAGAGGAAGAGTAACGGTAGGAGGAGGATGCCAGAGGGAGAGAAAGGGAAGAAGTAGGAGAAGGAGAAAGAGAGTAAAAGAGAGAGGAAGAGTAACTGTAGGATGAAGAGAGAGCCAAGATGAAGATTGGTTTTAACAGGAATTAAGGATTCACATCCGGGTCGTCGGATGCAATGTGTCAACTCACAGACAATTGTTTAACGACTGAATGGTCGTATAAAAGTAAAGAGGAAACTTTTATCTATCTTAGTAGGATTAAACGTAAATCATGAAAAAAGAAAATTCATACCCAGATACATACATACATATATCTTAAGTATAAAAGGCCCATTAAAACACTTTGGTGTAAAGCTTTAAACCAGAGTGTTTTAATTGGCCTTTTATACTTAATACGTAACCTGTTTTAACAGAACAATTTATATATATATATATATATATATATATATATATATATATATATATATATATATATATACGAAACTGATATAAAAATGAAGCAACCATAAAGAGCAAAAGTGTTTAGCATTCTAAATTACTGACCGTTTTTCGAAAGAATAATAATAAAAAAAAACACAATAATTTCGTTAACGGTTGAGAGTACATCACCGAATGTTGAAGAGCCTGGCCCTCAATCACTCGCCCACCACCCCACCCCTACCCCATCCCCACCTAGGGCAGGCGTAACTGCCTAAATTCATTTGGCCCTCTAAGACTCTCTCAGAGGCTGAACGGCGCAGGGGAGAAGTCCCTCCTGCCATAACAATGTTGCAATTTTTATTATTCTTCTTCAAGACGAGAAGACAAACAACTCTTGCATTTGTTGCAGCGGTGTGAATGTCTCTTTCTCTCGTGTTTGTTTTGGTTCTAGATGGAAGGCGAAGCTTCTTCTTCTTCTCCTGGGATGGAATCATGAGGCCCAACGAATCTCCTCCTCCTCCTATTCTTCTTCTTCTTCTTCTTCTTCTTTTCTCCTTCTCTTCCCCTTCTTCTTCTTCTTCTTTTCTCCTTCTCCCCCTCTTCCTCCCCTTCTTCTTCTTCTTTTTCATCTTTTTTTTTCTCCTTCTTCTTCTTCTCCTGGGATGGAATCATGAGGCCCAACGAATCTCCTCCTCCTCCTCCTCCCCCTCTTATTCTTCTTCTTCTTCTTCTCCTCACGGAATGGATTATCATGAGGCCGATGACAATGGGAGGCCCGGTAATGAATATTTACCCTGGTCCGTTTTTTTCGAAGCCTCATTAGAGACTGACAACGAATTCCCAAGGCGCCTTTTGTAATTAGTTTCCAAACACTCCACTCTTCCCGGGACCTGCTCACTCCTAGGTTAGAGCGCTTGAGTTTATTCATTCGACAGACAGTACCTTTTGTTCCCTCCGCTCATTTACACGCACGCATCTGCGCGCAGGCACGTACGTTCCCTTTCTGAAAAAGGTGTAATTTTCTGGTAATTATTCTTTTCTGATGGCTTTCCAGAGCATTTGCTGGAATCTGGTTCAAGCAGAAGAGGTGCTATTGTGAGGACATTAGTTCGTTAGGGATTTTAGGAAGTTTTTTTATTTTCTTTTTTTTTTTTAATTTTTTTTTTTTGTGTGGGGGGGGGGGGGGATTGAAAGGACTATCTTGAAGTTAAATGCTTTTTTTTCAACTGTGTAGTAGCCTAAACGAGCGTGGCTGCTAAAAAAAAGATACAAATGAAAATTGAAATGAAATTGGTCCAAAAAAAAAAAAATAGTTTTTGTCCTCTCGTCAAAGATAGCGTTGATTAAATCGTATTTGGATGGCCAGGACAGATGTGAAAGCTAAAATAAAAAGAAATGATCAAAGAAAATAAACAGATAAACAATATATATGAATACATGAATAAACAAATTAATTAATTATTAACTAACGAAAGATAAAACCACCCACGGAAAAAAAGTGAAATGTCATTGTGAGCTGTATGCAATACTAATCTTCCCGCAGAATATGAATTAACATGAAATACATATCAGAGCAGGAAGAGAAATAATTCGATTTTTATTGATTAATCGCTGTAAATGAATGTAATATCAAAGTTGTCTGTCTGTCTGTCTGTCTGTCTGTCTAAGAATGTTCAGAGTTTAAAGAACTGACCAATAAAGCAAAATCATTATGCATATTCTATTTCCTTCAAAAGGCTTCGGTTTTCATTTTGTATTGTACCTTTTATTCACCAATTTTTTACTCCGAGTGAATTGCAATTCATATTCAAAACCATTTCCAATTTTTTTTAATTCGCAATTTCAGTTTCCGGTCATTTGAATTTCATGCGGCAACTGTAAATAAAATCATGTTGGTGAAAAGTCGTTTATAGTGCTCCTTTTTAGATGAATTCTCTTTGGTTGCAAGAGTTATCTCTCTCTCTCTCTCTCTCTCTCTCTCTCTCTGTATATAATATATATATATATATATATATATATATATATATATATATATATGTATG
>NC_087217.1:23751311-23758811 GCF_015104395.2 Macrobrachium nipponense
GAATAATCACCAATTATTGTAGATGAACAACGCCCCTTTAAGCTCGTGTCATTATTTTTCTCGGGGGAGTCTGATAATAATGAGGGGGAATTCATGGTCAGTGGTCGAATGTCATTGTTCCAAAAATATGCTTTGGATTACAAAGAACATAACACTTCCCCATTGTACTGAATTGTGTATTATGTGATTCAGAATGAAACAGATAAAAAGTGAATTCCAGGGGATAATGAGAGAGAGAGAGAGAGAGAGAGAGAGAGAGAGAGAGAGAGAGAGAGAGAGAGAGAATTTATAAATAATGAGATAGGAAAATGCAAAGAAATATTAAACAGAAGCATAAGAGGAAAGTGGAAATAGAAAGAGAACTGGGGAGAATAAAAATAATAAATAGAAATGAAATTAGGACAATTAGTTTTAAAACAAAGACAAGCTTTTTTTTCATTCGGGATTGGTTAGTTAGGTTTGTTTGTGCAAATATATGTATATATATATATTTATACATGTATATATATGCATCAAGCTACAAATGTCCTTTAATATTCATTTCGCTCTACCTCGGAATTGATACATTTTCATATAGGTTAACCATCCGGAATTTTTTTTATGTGACAATAATTTCGTCCTCTCGTGGGTTCGAACCAGATCACAGCGGACAGAGTCGATAACATCACTGAAGTCCTGATTTCTCCTCTGTCCGCTGGACGCTGGTTCGAACCCACAAGAGGACGAAATTATTATAACTTTAAAAAATTCCCCTTCGGTTAACATATACAAAATTATGTCAATTCCGAGGTAGAGCGAGTTGGACGTTAAAGGATATTTGTAGCTTGATGCACGTATATGAATCATGGTGATGCAGTGATAAAAATTTCATATATATATATATATATATATTATATATTATATATGTATATATATATATATATATATATGTATATATATATATATATATATATATATATATAAATATAATATATATATATAAACTGTTAAGGTATTAACCATTATTATTATCATGTAGATTAATAATGATAATAATAATGGTTAATAAGAATAATATTAAAAAATCTAAAATATAAGACATTTTCGTATAACGAACAGCTTTTTCCTGAAAACAGAGCAAGAGTACTAATCTAATATTATTCCACCAAAACTGAATTGATAAATGAATAAATAAATAGATAAATAAGCAAATAAGTAATATATGTATATATATATATATATATATATATATATATATATATATATATATATATAGGTAAATAAATAAGAGACGTGGATGGATATTCAGAAACAAATCAACTGTCGACCTCAAATGTTTTCCCACGAGTTCAGTGATTGATAATATTGTCGTAGTTGACTGGAACGCCTGCTTCTGGTGCGTCTCCCGATCGGAATTAGAGAGCGTTGCTCCGGATCAGATTCCCAATATCTCTCTTTCTCTTCCGGCAAGTTATATATATATATATATATATATATATATATATATAACTATATATATAAATATATATATATATATATATTATATAGCTATATATATATATCAGTCCAAATAGCTCCGCATTTCATGTTTATATATATAGCCTTATATATATATATATATATATATATATATATATATATATATATATATATATATATATGTGTATATATATATGTGTGTGTGTGTGTGTGTATATATATATATATATATATATATATATATATATATATATACTGTATTGTGTGTTGTATAAAAAAATACAAAGAGACTAGAAAACCAAGGGCATCCCACGCTTCGCAAGGAAGGGCCCTGTTAACGGGGATTTTAAGTTTTCGCTTTTCATTCTGCAACAAATGCTCTTGTTTTGGTCGGTTTATCTCGAGGGATCAAGAGAATACAAAAGAACGATATACTTTTCTCTTCCTCGTCTTCTTTTCCTGGAATTTTTTGTCTCCTTGTTTTTTTTCTTAGAAAAAATACAGAATGTTTAGTTTCTGTCATATTTAATGTTAAAAATTTTCATGACATAAAAACTTTCGGGTTTTTAATTTTTATATATACACAAACATACACACACACACACATATATATATTATTATATATGATATATATATATATATATATATAATATATATATATATATATCTATATATATATCTATATATTTGTAACATAAAAAAAAAAACTCTCTCTAACGGTAAGGATTTACGAGGAGAATATATCAGGAAACAGTGACAACCCACTATAACTTAAAATGTACTTTAATAACAATTAGTAAGGAAATTAAAGTCACAAACAGAACATTAAGCAATTTACGAACGCTTTACACAAAAAGCAAAGACTCGCTATACAGCACTTCATCAAGACTACTAATCACTAATCACTGCATTTTACAGTATAATACCCAAGTCACAAAAGCTTTACATCAACACAACATATAATTCACTGTAACATCAAAAAGTTAGTGGCAACCAACGTTACATCACACAAGAAAACGTCCAAATGGATAAACAATACATTACCATATATTCCTCAAAACTTGATACACTATTATAATCACTTGTTTGTTTCAGCTCCAACGAAAATCGTCGTTTTGGGCCTTTATATACCAGACTCACGCTAGACATCCATGGACCAAATATCATAGTTTCGATACATTATCCTTGGCGACTACCGCCTACGCCAAGCGCTACTGCCATCTGTTGTCTAGTGTACACACGTTTTTTTTTCTATGCAAATATCAATTTTCAACCTTTTCTGCAATTTTACATTCAATAAATCAATATTCCTTTACATTCCCCCCCTTTTAACTCAGCGGCTCTCTCCTCAGTCCATTCTGAATTTTCACTCTACAGTCTTAAACATTAGCTACTTCCATTTAGCAACTGTCGGAGACTGCCCACGTCGTTGGTAACAAGCACTTTCCTTAAATAATCAACAGATCTAGAGAGAGAATCTGCAATGACATTTTCTTTGCCTGCTATATGGTGAATATTTAGTTTGAATGGTTGCAAAAATAAAGACCATCTTAAAATTCTCTTATTGTTGTGCTTACATTTATTAATAAAGGTTAAAGGGTTTATTATCAGTATATACGTCTATTTCAAAGTTACTGTTAAGCAAGTATATCTCAAAGTGCATTAAACTCAAAACAAAATTAAACTTAAAGCTTCTTTTTCAACAATACTGTAATTTAACTGGTGGCTATTATATTTCTTTGAAAAGTAAGATACAGGGTGTAAAAACACCATTATGTTCCTGTAATAATACACTGCCAGCTCCTACTTCACTGGAGTCTACCTGTAACTTGAATGGTAGATTAAAGTCTGGGGATTTCAGTACTGGCATAGACATTAACATGAGCTTAAGTTTATTGAAGGCATCGTCACATTCCTTTGACCACACAAACTTCACATCCTTTTTCTTTTAGCAAACTCTGTTAATGGGTAGGCCTACATCTGAAAAAGTTCTTACAAAATTTCTGTAATACCCCACTGTTCCCAAAAATTTCATCAACTCCACGTTTAGATGTAGGGAGGGTCAAATTCTTTATGACCTCAATATGACAATCAACAGGTTTCACTTGGCCACTTCCTATTTCATGACCTAAATATTGAACTGTAGTTTTTCCAAATTCACATTTGGCAAGGTTTATCGTAACATTAAATTCTAATAACCTCTTAAAAACATCATATACTTTTTTAATGTGATCTTCCCAGGTTTCTCCAACAATAATAATGTCATCTAAATAAACAAATACACCTTCGAAATCCTTCAAGATATAATTCATCTGACGTTGGAATGTCAGAGGTGCATTACATAAACCAAATGGCATAGCCTTATAATTATAAAGTCCATGGGGTGTAACAAATGCAGCAATATCCCTGCTGTTTTTGTCTAACTCAATTTGATAGTATCCTTTCAATAAATCAATTTTACTTAAAAAAGGAAACTTTGCTACATTATCAATTATATCTTCTACTCTGGGCATAGGATATGAATCTTTTATAGTTACATTATTTACCTTTCGATAGTCTGTACACTTCTTGCACTTCCGTCAGGTTTGTCGACTAGAATACATGGGCTAGCCCATTCACTATGGCTTTCCTCTGCTAGTCCGTGTTTCAGTAAATAAGCAACTTCGGTCTTTAACTGTTGTTGTTGCCTCGGCGACATTCTGTATGGACGCTGAAGTTATGGGAGTCTCTTCTCTCAAACCTGATTTTATGTTGTACTCCTTTTATCCTTTTAGGATGGTCTGAAAATAGATCTGAAAAGTTTTGAATTAGCACTTTAAAATCATGCTGCTGTTCATCAGATAAATGAATACATAACTTCCTAAATTTTTCATCATCACTCAAATAATCTGTATTTTTTAATCTAAGTTCAATTTCTTCTTCAACGTCTTTTTCATCATCCTCTTTTGCAATTGACAACACTCCACTGGATTCGTTATACTTCTTTAATTTGTTAATATGGAAAGTTTTAACTTTCCTCCGTCCTGTAGGAAATTGAATTCGATAATTAACATCACTTACTTTTTCCTTCACCGTGCAAGGTCCTATATAGTACTTCTGGTTAAAACCTTACCAGCTGTAGGGAGATACACTAGAACCTTATCTCCTATGTCGAGTTCCCGTTTTGCAGCCTTTTTGTCGTAGTTTCTTTTCATCTCTTCTTGTACTACTTTAAGATTCTCATGTGCTACTTTCCATATTTTTTTTTTTTTTTATTTTTTCCTTCATTTCTTGTAACGTGATAGAATCCTTCTCATCTGAAATCAAGCTGATTCTTTAATCACCTCCAATGGGTGACCTTACCTGATGGACATATACTAACTGAAAAGGAGAATAACCCAACGATGAATGTACGCTATCACGAACGGCAAATAGCAACATTGGTATGTAGACATCCCATTCCTTTTCATTTTCACAACAGTACGTGCGAAGCATTGTTTTGAAGGTTCGATGAAATCGTTCGACCACTCCTTGGCTCTGTGGGTGATAGGAGACGATAAACAATGCTTAATATTCTGACAGGCTAAAAATGAGGTAAACTTTCTAGACGTAAAGTTGGTTCCTTGGTCGGTTTGAACTTCTTTTGGCAAACCTACCAGCGAGAAGAACTTGTTAAGCGCTTCAATTATCTTATCAGCCACTCACAGTTCTTAAAGGAATAGCCTCTGGAAATCTGGTAGCACTACACATAATTGTCAGCAAATACTCGTTACCTTTGCTAGACCTAGGCAGAGGTTCCTACACAATCCAAAACCAGTTTCTCAAAGGGTTCTCCTGGAACTTCAATGGGTTGCAATGGCATCACCTTAGGGTCATGTTGAGCTTTACCTACTTTTTGACATAAATCACAATTTTTTACAATATTCACTACAATCTTTCTGCATCTTAGGCCAAAAAAAATACCTAATAATTTCTCATAGGTTTTTGTTTATACCTAAATGACCAGAATAACTACAGTCATGAGCAATACCTAGAACAAAATTCATATAACTACTTGGAATGACCACTTGTTCTACACACATCATTTAACATTTCTACTCTTGAACTTCCTCATTAGGATTCCATCCTTTAAAAAGTAACACTTGCCTTCCTTCTCGATATCATTATATCAACAAGGGCATTATCTCTTATTACCCTTCAAATTATCATCTTCAATTTGAGATTTAACAAATTCTTCCTTATTAACTTTCAGCATTCGCAAAGGAGTACTGACTTTACTTACTTGTAGTGTTTCCGGACTATCTTTAAACAAGTTTTGTAAATCCAAACCGTCGTCATCATTTACCTTTCCTTCGGCACTCTTACTTCTTGTAGTAACTGCACAAACAGGAAATAAGTTTGGAAATGTACATTCAACTTCTGTAATAAATGAAGAATTAAAGGGTTTATCTGTCAAAATTGGATTACTGCTACCAAAAACTTTGTCTCCACATACATCATTTCCAAGAATTAACTCTACTCCTGACACTGGGATTTCTCTCACCAAAGCAATTTTAACATATCCCGAAATTACGAGTTCTAACCTTACTTCTACTAATGGAGCTGAAAAAACTTCAGGTCCAAACCCACGCAGAAGTACATACTCTCCAGTATCCTTCACTTGGTCATAACCTATTGTTTTTTATCATTACAGACTGTACGCTCCGGTATCTCTTAACCACCTTACTTTCCTTTTTTCAACACAAGGGAGGTGTAACCAACCATCTCCCATAAAAGGGTCATACAATTCAGTACCTTTGGATGTGGACTTCTCTTCAGGTAGTCTCACTCCATTTCCTTTTACAATATCCTCAATACAACCAACATTACTAACATTTTGAACATCATTGTTACTATTTGTAACCTATATTCTCATCAACATCACATATATTATTATTGTCGATGCTATCGTTACAATACCTCTTACCTGGCCTATGGGGAGAAGCAAACAAACAAGGATCTCTGTCACCACATGCTTGTGGTTGATTCAACAATGCAATGTTATTTTCAGGTTTATGATCATCTTAAAATGTACAGGTTTATCTTTAACTTTATTTACCACATGAATTGGACGGTTTATTGTGCGATGTGGACAACTCCTACTGATGTGTCCTGGTTTGCCACAACTGAAACATACAAAATCTCTAAAGTTTTCGCCTATATTTTGGTAACTAGGTGTAAACTGATCATTTACACTGTATCCTGCTTTTCCAGCACTAACACTAGGACCAGAATTATTTTGACTTGCCCCGTCTACCACCTCTATTAAAGGATTTATTATAGACTCCACGAGATGATACCTGTGAACTCGTAGTCTTACCTTGTGCCTTGTAATTTTGCTGCTCTTCCCAACTCTGCTCCTTCCAATTTTAGGAGTGACGTCAGTATTATATAGCTATGGGTCAATGCATAATTATCAGACAATCTAGTGGCTTCATCCACATTATCTATCACGTTCATCCAAATATGTTTTAATAAGTGGATTAATACCATCCTTGAACTGCTCAAGCAAGATAAGTTCCTGAAGTTTACCGAAATCACCATTAACTTCTCGGGCATTCATCCACCTATCATACCACAGGCGTTGTTCCCGTGCATACTCCATATGAGTAGACTGTCTCTTTTTATCCAGCTTCTGAACTTCTCTCTATACCTCTCTGGCACCCATTCATAAGCCTTCAAAACTTCAGATTTAACTCTCTCATAATCCTGGAATCATCTAAAGATAAGGCAGCAAATACTTCCCTAGCCTTTCCTCGAAAGGAGGTTTGAACCAACGTGCTCCATGACGTTCTCGGCCATTCACGCTGTTCTGCTATACTTTCTCAAATTGTAAAAAAATGCATCCACTTCATTTTCAACAAAAATGGTACACTTTTTACTGCATTGTCTATTCTAAAAGATTTTGGTATTTCTCTGGACTTTTCTTCTACTTCAAGTTTCTTCATCTCTAGCTCTATCCTCTTTTGCTCAACTTCAATCTTTTTTTGCTCAACTTCAGCTTCTACCTTCCTAACCTTTTCA
>NC_087217.1:23766311-23768811 GCF_015104395.2 Macrobrachium nipponense
AAAAATTAGGTGTGATTTTAGGTATCTTAAATTGCATGTTTTGTATAATTACAAACAAAAGTATCCACACATATGTATATGTATATATATATCTATATATATATATATATATATATATATATATATATATATATATATATATGTATATATATGTATATATATGTATATATATATATATATATATATATATATATATATATATATATAGAATATGTATATATATATATATATATATATATATATATATATATATATATATATCTATATATATATATATATATATATATATATATATATATATATATGAATAACTTGATCACGAAGTATATAAAAACGTGATGCTATGTATAAATAAAGGTTTTTTTGCCACGAAGGAAAAAAATGAAAAAAACGAGTTGGCCGAGTACTTTCGGTCCTATTCGGACCCTTTACTGAGTAAAGGGTCCGATAGGACCGAAAGTACTCGGCCAACTCGTTTTTTTTTCATTTTTTTCCTTCGTGGCAAAAAAAACCTTTATTTATATATATATATATATATATATATATATATATATATTATATATATATATATATATATATCTATATATATATATATATATATAAATATATATATGCAAACCACCGGGCTACCTGGAAAGCAGAATTAATCAGAAAGAGATGCAAGTAGTTTGTTGGATAAGTTAACGGGTATACAATTTCGTTCATACTCCAAAATATAGAGCATAAAAGTAATTAGGAAAACGGGTGAGTGATACTTTAGCACAAGTTAACTGACAGGCAATTTCGTTCACTTTCCAAGATTTATAGAAAAATTAGTTTCTGGGAGTCTTTGCTGAGAAAACCCTCCAGCTGATTAGGCGTAGTTGACCCCTGTCTGTAATGACGCAGTTGTTAAACAGGGATTATCTTCCAAACTGAATAACAACCTTGAGAACATTTTAATCTAAACCAAAATATCTTTAAATGAATTTTGAAGAAATGATCAAGAAGCAGATAAACTCAGTGATATGTTTGACGTATTCTTATTAAAGAAAATAAATTTAATCTTTTGTGCCTAATCACCTTATCTAGATGGTAGATAATATAATTGTTAATTACGTTTTGATTGCTTGATGTGCTAGTTCTTACTGGCGTCGCAACGACGAGGTTATTGACACCGATGGTAATTACGACAACAACGGCAAAATGCAGCAACAAAATTATAATAATATTGATAATAATAACTGAAAGAATCTCTCCATACTTTGTTATTGTTGTATAACAAACCACGCTCGTCCAAAAGTGATTCTCCCACAGTAATATGAGAAAGTAACAACAATAATACAATGATGCAAAGCATTTCCCTTACAGAAACAACCATAACAACAACAACAATCACAACAAAAAATAATAAGCAGGACAAAACTTCTCTTATATCAACGAGACTGACGTAACAATCCTTTAGCTGGGTGGTGAGACCGTTTGTCCTTTTTTTGGAGGAGGATATTACATCACTCTCTCTCTCTCTCTCTCTCTCTCTCTCTCTCTCTCTCTCTCTCTCTCCCACCCACCCGCCGAAGACCCATCCTCGAAGGAAGGAAATCCATCTGATTTTTGACATCCCTTTGTCATCCGAGTAGCAAAAAAAAAAAAAAAAATACAGAAAATAAAGGAAACAAACAAGTCGACTTTGGCAGAATACAAAGTAGCTTTTAAGGAATCGATTTTGGCTCAAGTGTAGTCATAGCTACGTTGGTTGCTTTCCAAGTGGCTTTTACCGAGAGAAAGAGAGAGAGAGAGAGAGAGAGAGAGGAGAGAGAGAGAGAGAGAGAGAGAGAGAGAGTCCCGTGGTCAGTGCAACGAAACTTTGTTTTATGAAGGCTTTCACACAATTTCATTACTTATCTTGTTGATTTACCTTTGTTTATCAATTTTGTTGTTGTTGAGGTTTTATCTTGAATTTCCATTCAAGTTAATTCAGACTTGACTTGTTCCTGAGGGATGTTTGCAAGTTTTCTATAATATCAATAATGATAGAATTAAAACGGGGAATACAAGAAATGTTTTGTTACATACATATATCTCTTAAATTTTCACACACACACACACACACACACACACATATATATATATATATATATATCTATATATATATATAATATATATATATATATATATATATATATATATATATATATATATATATATATATATATATATATATATATATATATATATATATATATATATATATATATATATATATATGTATATATATATATATATATTATATATATATATATATATATATATATAATATATATATATATATATATATACACATTAATTCATCCTGGCAACCATTCTAAGAAAGCAGAAATATCCTCCCCTCAAGTTTAACGCGAATGAGTCTTTCTCCTCGACCACTGACCAAGATGGAAGACGCTCTCGGTAAACAACGATCGTCTTTTTTTTTTTTTTTTTTTTTTTTCTCGAGTGATCTCCAAGACGTGTTACAACG
>NC_087217.1:23771934-23774434 GCF_015104395.2 Macrobrachium nipponense
AAAGTCTTATCACACTTCATCTCAAATAACACTGTGAATTTTCTCTCATTTTTGATTCTTGAATATCCCTCTTTGTCTGCAACTTCCAGCACAGACTGTAGAAAGCTGTAGGAAGGCGAACGGCCTCCCTCCCTGTAGAAAACTTCTAACGGCTTCTGTAGGTCAAAAGCGCTGTAGAACTCTGTAGACTCGTAGAAACTCTCGTAATCACCCTGGATAAACGACAGTAACATCTCTGCACGGCTGGTGGACGTCTTGCTAACATCGAGGAAGGACGATTATGGTGTGTAAGTATGTCAGTCAAGTCATCGGTCAATTAAAGATAATTAACCCAAGACATACTACTTCTATCAAACAATGACCTCAAAACTTCAGAAATACTAACTGAACGTCTCCCAATTAACTTCATTTAATATGACCACTAAATCATAAGTCACTATGACAACTCACAAGGAAAAAAAATATAAAGTTCTCTAACTTAATTTTCCAAACTCAAACATCAGCACACATAATCCAAAACTCACAGTAACTCCACGGACTTCTGCACTCACATTTCAAACTCGAATGTTCTCGCAAGTAAAAAAAAAGAAAAAAAAAAACAATGAGCCCAAGGAAAAAAAAGCACGTAACAAGCCCAGACCCAAAAATCAAAAAATGTTCTATCAAGCTCTGATATTACAGCAACTCAAAAAATCAGTAAAAATCTCCAATGCTTTAACAGCAAAAACCCCTTTACTGCTCACATAATTAATTACAATGAGACTTAATGTCAAACGCCCATTTATGTAAATCACAACCCCGATAAATTACATCTCCCGTCCAAAAAGAAATGCTATTTAAAATTCAACCCCCAATTACATCTCTCATAGGAAAAGGAAAAAAAATAAAAAAAAGATAATCACAAGTAAACTTCCCCATCACAAAACACATAGCATATGCATAATATACATAATCCCACTTCTTCCCAATAAATGCCACATGTATAGTTATGGAAATTTTGCCATCGCAACCATTCATCGACTGGACACAGTGCACTTTCGTGAAATGCTATGGTCAACATTTCCAGATATTGCAAAAACTCTGAGCAATCACCACTAGAGGAAAGGAATCAGCACACTGGACTCATTGCAGTGCTTGTCAGCAGAAAATCCACCTGCAGACACATGTGCTCAAACTGCGGCACAAAAAAAATGTCTAGTCAGACTCGCAAGTTCGGAAACTCATGATTCTCAAGAAAAAGGTTCTATACTGACACGAAGTAAGCACATTTCACTAAATTAACTCCAGAATATGACTAAGCTGCTCAAAGATTGTCTCGAAGACGTAACTCTCGCATGACACTGCCCAATTATAAAAAAAAATTATCACCTATCTGGGATAAAAAAAAAACTGCATTAAACTCGTAATGCAGCAATTATTTGCCTCCAAAAGTAACACACTTGTGAACATAAAAAATGCACAACATCTCCATAGGACCACAATGCAGTAATACCACTCGCCTCCAAATAATCACAAAACCAAAAAGAAAGAACCACTGAACTCTTCTCTTGGCTCAAAAAAAACTCCCATGAATTCAACTCAAAAAATCATAACCACATAAAAGGTCACCTACCATAGATCAATGCCACCCACATATATATAAATATATAAATCACCATATTAATAATAAAACCACTCCAGTGATAAAAATATTTCCTCCATTTGATTAATAACCACCCAACACCATATTCCCTCTTATTTCCCCAATAACCACGTGTTAATAAAAAAACCACCACTCCAGGAATAAAAAATATTCACCTCTGTTTCGGCAAAATAAAAAATACTAACCTCTATTTCACCAATAACTCCATGTGGAATAAAACAAGTCTCCAAGAAATATATCTCCAAGCAGGATAATCAAAAAATGAAATCCCATCTCCAAAAAAATATGCACTCAAAGCATCTAGCTGACCCACTCACAAATATTGCCCATATATCTCCTCAAAAATGTGTCTCCATTTGCAACAAAAATGGCAGCAAAATAATTGAACTAAACATAGCTCTCACCACCATTGGCAAATATCAAATGGCCAAAAATATATATCTCCAATATATTATATCTCAAATTATATCTCCAAAATAATTTATCGCCAATTCTCCAGAGAATAACTCAATGTTATAGTCAAAAACTATAAACTCTTTCCTTAGCATAACTGCTGAAAAAAAGGCAAAAACTCGGCAAGTAAAAATTGTCCAGGAAATTCTAGAAAAAATCACCAATGTGCCACAACTCATTATAACAGAACTCCAAATTCAAAGTGTCTAAGCCAAGATTTCTCCATATGCACTACGACATAGGCCACTAGAAAACTTAACCAAGTTTCCTATCTCTGGCAAAGTTGTCACAAATACAACAAAGGTATTGTGCAAGAAAACTCACAATTCCTGGAACATAAATATCCAGAGAAAAAGAAATGTAGTGCCATTACGTATGCATTCAAAAAAAAGCAAAAATTCTCCC
>NC_087217.1:23784434-23789434 GCF_015104395.2 Macrobrachium nipponense
GAATAAAAATAGTAACAATATATATATATATATATATATTATAATAATAATATATATATATATAGTATATATATATACATATATATATAGGTAGTTATTTTTATAAAACCAGTACAAAATTTCACCTATTAAATTATTCTGCATCAAAATTACCTGACATACTGCTTCTTAACCCCAAAGGTTGACCAACTTTGTAAAATAAACGTCCAGTCCAGACTATGCCTTCATACCTGATGTCACCTGGGGAGACAATTAATAATCGTACAGAGCGTATGCTCAGTGATATTGAATAAAAGCTGATATTATGCAGATATGTGGTTGAATATAAAACTTGAGTACTGAAGTATTTCCGAATGAATATTGAAGCAAAAATATTTCCGGGGACGAGATGTATTACTTGAGAGAGAGAGAGAGAGAGAGAGAGAGAGAGAGAGAGAGAGAGAGAGAGAGAGAGAGCTTTGAATTCACATGTTCAAATTCAGACAGTCTCATTGCATGTTACTTAATTTTTCGTTTTCCATTCTGCTGTTGATGAAGCTATTGTAAAAGATTAAATGAGAGAGAGAGAGAGAGAGAGAGAGAGAGAGAGAGAGAGAGAGAGAGAGAGAGAGAGATTGGTATAATCTTTAGTGCAAGTAAAACATTTATATAATCCCCAATGGTTTTTTATTCACCACGTAATCCTCTGGATTGTATTAATAGGAAATAAGAGTAAATATTCCTCCAGCAAATATTATGATGAAAGCTGGAATAACATGGTTTATTTTGCTGGTCACATTTTCATTTCCTTATTCAATGTTAGTTGAGCTCGGAGTATTATCAGATAATATCCTTGTCAGTCAGGGAAGGGAGACTAATGTATTACGAGTAAAACAGCTTTACTTTTCACTGAACACACGGAGTGTCTTTTTTAATATCCTGTTCAGAAAAAAAAAAACGAAATAATTAAAACCAGAGGAAGGATAAAATTCGATTTTAGTCGGTAAGATGATTTTGTAATCGTAGAATATTCTTGGAATCTAAATAGAGAAAGCCTTTATTAGTGTTTTTCGTATCCTAAAAACAAGGGAAAAAACGATCACAAAGATAGATGTTGCACGATTCCCTTTGAGAATGGATTCACAACCCTTAGGTAAAAATAGGCTTATTGTATTCTTCTCTTATGGCAGGCGGTATTTCTCATTTGGAGCGAAATATATCGTTTTAAAAATACCCCCTCCATTAACAAAACCTTTACAGAATAATACCCTTTCCCGGCCATTTTTCATTCCTCTCTTCCTGAAGGGTGTATCCTCATTTGAAAAGGAAGGTATCGGTTTGGAAGACAGCCTCTTCAGTACGGAATAATTTTATCTCAAGTTCCATAATAAAAAAAAATGAACACTGCATTTACCAACACACTTCACACAACAGCATCCACAAAAGAAGAAGAAGAAGAAAAAGAAAAACTCCATCTCCTTACACGTGCAAACGACCTGTCTCGGGAAATCACATCATTTAGCTCCTTCAAATCCTTCTGCCTAATAGGACGGCAACAGCGAATCCTTTATCCTTCAAGGGACAAGACGCTGAGCAGCTTTGCATTGCCAAACCTTTTACCAGCTATTATGCAGTTTCTTCAACCGCCTCCGCCTCCCGACAGATATTCAACTCTTAAGAATTGGATGCTCAGGGAAGTCTTGATAAGAAATGTTGTTATTTGTTTTATTTGGCTGTTTCTTTATTTCTCTGCTATTCACTTAATTCTCTCTCTCTCTCTCTCTCTCTCTCTCTCTCTCTCTCTCTCTCTCTCTCTCTCTCTCTCTCTCTCTCTCTCTCTCAATGGCTTACGTGAATTATATTATTTTATTATCTTGATGGTGAACTGTGGGATTACAGTAAAAGACGTTCTTATTATCAAACGTTTGCTTTAGAAGACAATGGCTCTAGTTCGATCTATTGTCCTACTTAAATCTTTTAAACAACAACAACAGCAACAACAACAACAGCAGCAACAACAATAATTTTACTATAATAGGCGTAATGTCTTTCCGTCCGTCTGTCACTCAATCACGGCCAAACGGCTGGTCCGATAGGCATGAAGCTTGGCAGGGTTATAGTGGGGACCCCTAAGATGGTTTAAAATGAGGTTTCATCCTACCTCTCCACCCACTCCGAAGGGGTTGGGGGTGAGAATGGATTCCCTGAAACGGAGCTGGTTCTGCCTATGAAACAAGGCTGGTTACGCCCGTAGACTTATTTACTTTACGAATTTCCTTACATAATTTCTGTATACATGTTTGCTAGTAATATCAATAAATTTAATAATAATAATATTTATTGATTTACACTTTAATTCTAATACAGTATAAGCTAAATGAAGGCCCCTTGTCTTCAGTGTATTTTTTTTATCAGTTTGTCCCTAATATATTTTAAATCATTGAATGAAAAGAGTCCTAGCTGCCATCTTCCATAATAATAGAAGTTCCCAGTATTCGGTGATATTTTAATAGGAATATGGATATATTTCTCCTAGTATCTATAAGCGTTATTCATTTAATTTCCTAATAGAGAGAGAGAGAGAGAGAGAGAGAGAGAGAGAGAGAGAGACCTTACAGACCTTACAGACCTTACATCTTGTTCGGGTTGCCCCAGGTCCCTCAGTGTGAGGCACCTCTAATGTCTACCAGAGAGTTGCTAGTACATCTTCCGGTATATTTTGCATCTTCCAATCTTGGATGGTCTGGGATGCAGCTTAGATATTTGTCGAGCTTATTCTTAAACACATCTACGCTCACTCCTGATATATTCCTCAAATAAGCTGGCAACGCATTGAATAGATGCTGCATTATTGATGCTGGTGCGTAGTGGATTCATGTCCAGTGTGCTTTCCTTATTTTTCCTGGTATAGTTTTGGGCACTATTAATCTACCTCTGCTTGCTCTTTCTGATATCTTTAGTTCCATGATGTTTTCGGCTATTCCTTCTATCTGTTTCCATGCCTGAATTATCATGTAGCGTTCTCGTCTCCTTTCTAGACTATATAATTTCAAGGATTGTAGTCTTTCCCAGTAGTCAAGATCCTCAACTTCTATTCTAGCTGTAAAGGACCTTTGTACACTCTCTATATGTGCAATATCCTTTTGATAGTGTGGTACCATATTATATATTGCAATATTCAAGTGGACTACGAACATAAGTTTTATAAAGCATAATCATGTGTTCAGCTTTTCTTATTTTGCAGTGCCGTAACAACATTCCCATTTTTGCTTTACATTTTGCCAACAGAATTGCTATTTGATCATTGCATAACATGTTCCTATTCATCATCACACCAAGGTCTTTAACTGCTTCTTTATTTGTGATTGTCTCATTATTAGGTCCCCTATATGCATATATCTTTTCTTCTCTGTCTCCATAATTTATTGATTCAAATTTATCAGAGTTAAATACCATCCTATTTACCTCTGTCCAATCATATACCTTGTTAAAGTCTCTTTATAGTGCGTTCCTATCTTCATCACAAGTAATTTCTCTACTTATTCTTGTGTCATCGGCGAAACTACTCACTACTGAGTCCTTAAAAGTAATGCAGCTAACACCGTACCTTGTGGCGCACCAGATATTACCTTAGCTTCATCCGATTTCTCATTGTTTGCAATAACTATCTGTGTGTACTTTTTCCGGGTACGAAACCATGTTGTCCTATATTAAACAAATTATTTTTATTAAATTTTTCATAATATTTTTCTTCATAACCCTTTCATGCACTTTCATTATATGTGATGTTAGACTCACAGGCCTATAATTACTTGCCTGTAGTCTTGATCCACCTTTGAAAGTAGGGGTAATATATGCTAATTTGTGCTCATCATAAATCTTGCCTGTATCTACATTTTGTCTTAATAATATTGTGAGTGGCTATGCAATAGAATGAACTACTTTCTTTAACAAAATAGCAGGGACCCCATCAGGCCCTGCTGCAGCTCCATTTTTAATTTCATTAATAGCCTGCACAATATCAGCTTCATTAATATCTATGTCTGCTAAATATTCACTATTTTCATCCCTTACTTCTATATCAATATCTTCATTATCTATTCTAGGGGTGAATTCTCTCTTATATCGTTCTGCCAATATGTTGCATATTTCCTTTTTTTCATTCATTAATCTCCCTTCAATTCTTATAGGGCCTATTTCTATTTTTTTTATTCATCTTTTTTTGCAAACGAGTACAATAGTTTGGGGTTTTGCTTGATATTTACTAGGGTTTTTTCTTCCAAGTCCCGTTTTTTTTTTTTTTTTTTTTTGGTTTTTTTTTTTTTATTGTATAATCTTTTGTTCTGCATTTGCTATCCTACTTTTTAGTTCGATCACTTTCCATGCATTTTTTTCTTTTGCAAGACCTTTTTTCCACTTTCTGATTTTCTGGAACAAGATCCTACTGTCTCTTGGTATGCATGACTGATGTTTACTTTTCTTCTTCGGTATATATTTAACCACTATTTTCTCTAATATTTAACATATCTCCGTATTTACCTTTATATCATCACTTACGGAATGTTATCCCAATCTTTGTTTAATTCTTCATTTATTTCTGACCATTTTACATTTTTTACTGTAGAAGTTGTATTTTCCATATCCTTCCCACTTTTTCATTTCTTTCTTATCTCTGTTTTCACTTGCTTTGGAATGGACTGTTAATTCTATGACATTATGGTCTGAAATACTCGCATTATAAACTATTATTTCTTTAGCATAATTCACCTCGTTCAAAAATACTAGGTCTAAAGTATTTTCCTTTCTTGTTGGCAGGTGATTTATTAGTGGAATGTTGTATTCTAGTAGCATATCTAATAGCTTTTCGAATTGCCTCTTATCTTCTGCACTACTATTACTCTCTTTTTTATATGTATAAATACAACCACAATCTCCTATTCGTTTTTTCCAGTCTACGGAAGGAAAGTTAAAGAGAGAGAGAGAGAGAGAGAGAGAGAGAGAGAGAGAGAGAAGAAGAGAGA
>NC_087217.1:23794434-23796934 GCF_015104395.2 Macrobrachium nipponense
CTGAAAATAACTATTTGGAATACAATTAAAACTAAAATGGGGGTTTTGTGACCTCTCTCTCTCTCTCTCTCTCTCTCTGCTTTTTATCGGCACAGCTTTATCATTTTTATTTCACTTGGCATAAGTAAAAGAATATGTGTGATCATAAAATTAAAATAAAAGTATATCGTATCCCAAAAGTAAACTTAACAGCTAAGTATTAAATAGACCTTTCTCTCTCTCTCTCTCTCTCTCTCTCTCTCTCTCTCTCTCTCTCTCTCTCTCTCTCTTTTTGTCTCTCTCTCTCTCTCTCTGGTGAATCCAATAAATAATCATTTCCCTTGCCATAAGGTATAAGAACACGTGTTATCATAAAATAAAAAAGATATGCTATCCCAAAAGTAACCATAATAACTAAGTATTAAATGGACCTCTCTCTCTCTCTCTCTCTCTCTCTCTCTCTCTCTCTCTCTCTCTCTCTCTCTCTCTCTCTGCTGAATCCAATAAATAATCATTCCAAAGCTTAGAAGTAAAAAATTGCCACGTTGAATACGTGGCAATTAGAATTCCGGAATTAGAATTCCCGATCAGCATTCCGGAACGGGATTAAACAGACTATTTGTAAATCCATCCGTCGATACCTTAGTAAAATCCCTTCTTTTATTTTTGTTCTTCTCTCGTCTTCCAACTTCCTGCCTTTCTTTCTTTCGGTTTTAGCAGAATTTGCTTCAATTTCGCTTTTCATTCGCTGCGTAAAATCGTAGTTATATTATGCACTTTTTCCTGGACTCCTTCAATAGTTATTTATATTTATTTCGACACTTCTTTCTTTTAAGTTTGATGTCTCCCGTTATTATTCATTAGCATTCCATTCTTTTTCGTTTTATACAACTCTACTTCCATTCTTAAGTTGAAAATAATATATCTTTTCCTTTTAGTTCAGCCTCACTCATTTTGCAGCGTCTCGTTTGCTAATTATATTTGTTGTTTCCCACTCTCTCTCTCTCTCTCTCTTTCAATTCTTCTTTGCCTTTACTTAGAATGTCTCTTTTAGGATATTGTTTTTATTCCTCCTCTCTATTTCGCACTTTCTCTCTCTCGTCCTTCTCTCTAGTCTTCCATTTCTAGAATATTCTCGTTTCTGAATTCCCTTTTCCCTACCCGTCTCCTCTCTCTCTCTCTCTCTCTCTCTCTCTCTCTCTCTCTCTCTCTCTCTGAAATCCCCCCATTTACTTGATGAATTCTTCTCACTTCGTCAGATTTATGGAAGTCTGTTGATCCTCCGCTTGTCCGGCGTTCTCGAAGGGATGAAAGTCTCCAGAAAGGAGAGAAAGAATCTGGATGCAATTCAAGTAAAACTGACTGATTGGGTTGTGGAAGCAGCCATTCGTCTTGGTATCTAAGAAGACTTTCTCCCTCTCTCTCTCTTACTTTATACATACATACATACGCACACACATACACGCACGCACACACACACACACACACACACACACACACACACACACCACACATATATATATATATATATATATATATATATAGATATATATATATTGTATATATATATATATATATATATATATATATATATATACTATATATATATATATATATATATATATATATATAGTATATAAATCTGTCTGCCTGTCTGTCTGTCTCTTTCTCTCTCTCACTTTATATAATAATATTTATATATATATATATATATATATATATTATGATATATAATATATATATATATATATATATTATATATATAAACATATGTTACAGTGGAATCTGTATAAAAAAACAGTAATATACTTCTGTAATATTTTATTTATCACATAAAACACTTGGATGTAACAAAATTTATTATGAACAGAAAATAAAAACTTGTCTGTCACAAAATACTCATTTAAAATAAAACTAGTAAAAAATAATAAGGATCGTTCTAATATTCAGAACGAAGCCTTGTTTTTCACAATGCAAACTTGCATGACATCGTGAGTTGCATTTAACTTACAGCTTAAAACATTTACATCGATTTGTTTGACAACGTTTTGAACCAGCACAGTTGCATTTGGCGAAACCTTGACCACCTGACTTCGACTCTTGCTGCACAGCAGTTCGAAGCGAAACAAATCCTATCGGTTGGTCACATGGTCTTTTGAATACAGTTCATACGTACATAAATCTAACTGATTCCTGGTATATTTCCCACTCAGTATACCACTCTTCACTGCAATCGTGTAATTGTCATTTTCGTCAATATCCATAATTATTTCCATGATATTCCTTGGATCCCCACGACCCCTATCCACCATTGGTATCGGAATCGTTACATTGTCCCCGACGTTTCCACGGTCCAATAATACGACGACTTCGTTTTAACCATACGTTCACTTGTGAAAGCTGTGCTTCGCACGCACGTTTTCACTAAGAGGTAATATTCTTTTGACGAACGGAGAGTGGTGATGTTGGTTCGACAGCAGGTGTTCAGCAGTAACTGGTTCGACAGCAGATGGCTCGGCAG
>NC_087217.1:23801852-23814352 GCF_015104395.2 Macrobrachium nipponense
GAGTTTCATTGGTTCTTGGGAAGGTGACTCATATGGCGAGCGTTTACGAATCTTGCAGACCTTCTCAGGTGGGGCATATCACTTGGAGCCTCTTGATTGGCCTCTAACTGAGTGACGTCACCCTGGTATTGTCATAATGTGCTTCACGTCCGGTTTATGTTTCATGCGCACTGGTACTTTCGTTGTGGTGGGGAGGGGGGGGGGGGGGGGGGGATGGCGGTCCTCCTCACACACGTCGGTATCAGGAACGCTTCTTGAATGGTATTAAGGGTAACTTTTGCTCAAGGATAAGCAGCGCTTCTAGGAGGCGCAGTCGTCGTGGGTCAGGGGCTCTCCCGATGATTTTGACATTCCTGATGATGTCGTCTCTCGTGATGTCTTGCTGGTGTACTGGAAGGGCGTGCTGCCTAATGGCGCCCTCCTGGGCGTGGCAGGAGATCCTTTTAGATGGGCGCATCGTTGTCATGCCGATGTAAATGACAGGGCATTCCTTGGTATGGGGCATACGTAGGAGACCCCCTAAAGCAGTTTAACGTTGTCTACCGATACGTCATCCTTGCGCAATAATTCTCGTCATTATTAATAGACCTTTGCTTTGAGTCAAGTATGGCCTCGAAGAGACCCCTTTCGCCCGGTATTCCCAGAGAGGACCCGCCCTTAGAGGAGGAGCAAGGCTTCGCAACAGTGAGAAAGAAAAAGAAGAAGAAACAGAAGATGTTTTTGGCACCAAGTACCACCAACAGTAACCAGCTCCCCTCGACATCGGCACCGAATACGACGAGTTACGCAGATTTCCCGGCACTTCCCAAGTTTTGAGCGGTCGTTAACGAAGGCCAGACTTCATATGCTGCAGTCCTGGCCCTCGAGAAGAAGTATCCTGACGCTAATCTCACAGCTAGACCGAACTTAAGGGGAGAATTTACAATTACTGCCAGAGACCAGAAATCTGTAGAAACCTGAAGAATGACAGCTTGTGCATGCTACTCGATCCTGCTTTAAAAATCAGCATGGGGTTGATTGTAAAATCCCCAAATACATCATCATTGATCGAGTCCTCGAGGTGCCCAGCATCATGGCCGCCAAGAGATGCACTGCCAAGGACGGTCAAGAAACACTGAAGATCGAAGCCACGTTCAAAGGACAAATTCCGTCCAGGGTCAGCCTTGGGATTCTTGGTACCTACGTGACTGAAGCCTTCGTTCCAGAGTCTCTGAGATGCTTCAAGTGTCAGAGGTATGGCCATCATAAAAACGAGTGCAAGTCAGAACACATCTGTGGAGTGTGCAGATTGAAACACGAAACAGAAGAGTGTTTAAAGAAATAAAAGGACAAAGGCCACACAGTTGCCCGATGCCCCAACTGCAACCAGCAACATCATGCTTGGTTCAAGGGATGCCCTGTCAGATTTCCTCCTCCACCTGTAAGGCCTCGACAGCCATCACCACCCAGGAAACCTCCAAGCAACCCCTGGTTCGATCCAAGAACGAATCTGCCTCCTACGCCGCAAACCTCTCAGTCTTCCTCCCAACCTCCTCAACCCCGGCACCATATCCCCACCCCCTCACATTCTCCTTACCTCCACATTCCCTCTCCTTTACCTCCTCCAACCCCTCAGGTCTTTCCCCCAACCCCTCAGTTTATTCCCCCAACCTCTGCACCACCGACGACGTCGATTCCTGCTCGTGTCGAAGCAGGAACCCAGACAGAAGAAGCTACAGCTGAAGACATGCAGATCGAAACACCGGCTGTAGCTCCCGTTTTGCATGATGAAGCAGGAACGCAAACAGAGGAGTTCATAGTTAAGAGAGACAGCAAAACCCAGACCGTCAAACCACACCTTAAAACCGTCAACGTTGGGAACAACTACATTCTCGTAGGAGAATACCAAATCAAAAAGTTCCTGCTGACCTACGACGAATTTAATGCATTCATACACAAAGCTCTCTCCAATAATGGCTATAAATATAATGATCAAAATTTTTCCCAGATCTTCCATGAAACCCAGGACTTAGAGATCAGCCTCCCAGATGATCTCCTCACAGCAGAATATCGTTTCAGAACTCCGCCATAGACATCACCTCTTCACGAAAATTGCTGTTTTTAGCATTAACGGCATTTTCTACTACTAAACAATCCTCCTTTCCCCTCCGTTTTTCGGCCGCCTCACGTCTAACGACCGAACATTTCAACTGTCACTCAAACTACCGCTTAAGCTGTTCCATACTTTTGTTTTGCTATTTCTAAAACTGATAATATTTCGTTTTTATTTCATCGATCTCTATCACTAACGATTGGTGCTTTTTTTTCTATCATCGAATAATGAAATAAGGTACTTGAACTCAATAGATTTACGCGTTTTTTTTCGTTTTTCTACGACGAAAAATTTTTCGATTTTCTTACTGGCTATCTGACTCGCCAGGACTCGCTACTATCGATCTTTATCTTCTACTAATGGGTACCTTAGGGTTTAAAGGGGTTTGTAACCTTGCCTGTTCAACTTTCCTTTCACTTTTGAATTCATATAATTTCACTTTCATATCCCATTGAGATCATAAATAAAGGCTCACCATATATGCTCTTAAGCAAGAGCCCGTGCTGGTATAAAGCCAGCTTAATCTTAAACAAACCAACCAACAACAACCACTCGAATTCCCCAGTCCCCTCAGGCAGTCAATAAATCTTGATAATGTCCTGCGGATCAGGAAGAAAACGTTCGCTGTTGGAGGAGAGAGGAGAGAGAGAGAGAGAGAGAGACGAGACCTGAGAGAGAGATAGAGAGAGATTGAGAGAGGAGGAAGATAGAGATAGAGAGCATTGTATAAGCAATAATAAACCAAATGACTCAACCGAATTTTTACCATGCCCCTCTGGTGCGTTTAACTCGCCAGCCTAAGCACAACGAGAAAGCGTAAATCCAGAAAAATAGAAAAGACCTTTACAAGATTAATAGTGCTGAAGCAGCAATCATTTTTAACAAAACATGCCATGACGAAGAGGGTCTCCTTCCGAAATATTATTACTTATTATTATTATTATTATCATCATTATTATTATTATTGTAATTAACATTTTATTTCCTTCTTCATCATCATCTTTTTTTCTTCTTCTTCTTATTTCATCAATATGTGTATTATTACTGTTATCACTATTGTTAACATTGCTGTATAACTCCCTCTCCTTATTCCTCGTCTTCGTCGAAAACCATCCATCCAAAATTTTCCAGGAATCATCACCGCTTTGTTTACATCATCTGGTCCATCCGGTGCCGACTGAGGAATTAAGCAACTATCCCGACAACGTCACTTTAGCTGCTAAATTTGATCGCCGCGAAAGTGGCTGTAATCGCTAAGCTTAATGAGTGGGGAGGAGGGTCGCGTATCGGGTCTCCGCTGACAGTAGCAAGTTTATGCTAATTGTCTCGAAGCTGAAATGGATGTTTTGGGAGTATTTGTACGGATTAAATGTATCGTTTCGTTTGCTAAGGTGACGATACGTGATAATGAGGTTTATTTTGGTCATGTTTGTCAAGGAGGGAGCCTTTGTATACCTAAGTTGGTAGGAGTGAAGGTGAAGAAGAGTCGATAAAATGATTGAGAGAGAATAAAGGGTGGTTATGGAATACGAGGTCGGTCAATGAATGCATACGCACACACGAATAAATAAATAAATAAAGAAATATATATATACACACAAATAATATATATATGCTCGAAAACTCACAGTAGATGCGCGTGACTTTATTAAATAAGCAGTTACCAAAGGAAAATGATGGGCAAAAATCAAAGCGCTTTCGTCTTTACTAAGTGAAAAGGAAAGCGCTTGGATATCTGGCTATCATTTTCCTGTGTATTCTTACTATATATATATATATATATATATATATATATATATATATATATATATATATATATATATATATATATATATGCGTATAAATATATATGTGTGCGTATAACAACTGTTTCTAGCGGCAACCACGAGTAACCAAACTCCCAGAGGTTTCCAGGTGACAAACTCTGGATCAATTTCTTTCATTGGAAGATTTCGTGGAAGGGAACATTATCAACTTTCACTTGAACGTTTGCTCAATTAATGAGCGAGACCCATCAAATATATAGCTATTTTAAGTTTTCTGTGAAAGAAAACTGCGGAGATGGCTATTTGTCTGTCCGTCCACGCTTTTTCCGTCCGCCCTCAGATCTTGAAAACGACTGAGGCTAGAGGGCTGCAAATTGGCCTGTTGACCATCCACTCTCCATCCAACAAACATTCCAAATTGCAGCCCTCTACCCTCAGTAAGTTTTATTTTATTTAAGGTTAAAGTTGGCCATAATCGTCCGTCTTCAATGCTATAGGACAGTTCACCACCGGGCCTTGGCTAAAAGCTGCATGGGACGTGGCTCATACAGCATTATACGCTGTACAGAGAACTCGATTGCGCCGAAAGTAACTTGGGCACATTGGAACCTGATATATTCGTCCCGACTGACGTCATGGGAATCGGGAATGGGAATTTCAGAGTGATGAAAATACTAATTCTGATTCGTTTGTCTTGAAAATTTATTAGTGAATATTCTTACAGATTTATATATATTCTCGAGAATGTCCTCGAAAGTTAATTGAGTTTATTGGGTTTTCTTACAAGACAATTTTGAAAGTTAGAGAGAAATTATATGTTATTTTTATACATATAGAAATATGTGCGTATATATATGAATATACATATTAGCATATTTGTTATATCAAATATATATACGTTTACACACACTCACACACACACCACACACACACACACCAAACATATATTTATATATATATATTATATAGTATGATATATATAGATATAAATATATAATTAAATTATATATATTATATATATAATATTAAAGATAATATATATATTCTATATATAATTAATATATATAATATATATTATATAATTATAAATAATTATATTGTGTATATATATATATATATATATCAACTGAGTTAGATATATATAATATTATAAATATAATAATATATGTACCATAATATACCAGACACACATTTTAAATATATATTATATATGATATATTATATATATTATATATATATATAATATATAGTATATATATATATATAATATATAGAGAGGTCATAATTTTTATCATAAACGTATACACATAACATATACGGTTTATATGTACCATACATATCTACATGTCTCCAATATACCCTCCGTTGCGTTTATGCCCCCGATATCATATATCCTCTCGACAAATATGCATCATTTTCCCCCCTTTCGCATCCAACTTAAATGAAAATTACCATTCCTTCAAGAAGCTAATCTTTCTTCAGTCTGTCCTTAATCCTTGTTAATAGAAAACGGATCAAGATCTTCGGAGAGGATTGAGAACAATTATCTTCCTAAGCAGGTGTGTTTCAACATCTTGTAATTGCTTAATTGGTAAGGCGTAATCCACTTTGGCTGAGAGTTATCGTGAAATATCACTAAGACTTATTTTTTGTTTTTCAATTAATTAAATATTTTGTGAATGAAATTATTGTAATTGAATACCTCTCTCTCTCTCTTCCTCTCTCTCTCGCTCTCTCTCTACCTCTCTATTATATAAATATATAATTATATATATATATATATATGATATAATATATATATATAATACACTAATGATACTGATATATATCATGATATTATCTATATTACATAGATATATATATAGTGCTATATATATCATGTATATAAACATACTACATACATACACATACATATATATATATATATATATATATTATATATATATATATATATATATATATATATATATATATATATATATATATCATATATATAATATATATATATATATATATATATATATATATATATATATCTATATATATATTTATATATTAACTTTCTTACTGGTTGTTGGCTTTCCAACCCAGCAACTTCTAATATCAGAGTTCATTCCAAAATATCTGAAACTTACATCGAAAGAAGTGATTTTAGTAAAATAGGCCAAACAGCTAATCGTCACGAAGTGCCTATACTTGAGTTATTGTTTATTAAACAACTAGTCCCACAGTTAAATACCCAAATCTCCTCTACTCAACTTTACCTAAGTTAACTTTCTTTGTAAGCATTCTGTCTTTTGTTCTCTCCACATAAGGTTGGTCAACGGCATTTGGTTCTATTGTATGTGTGTGTGTGTGTGTGCGTTTGTCTTTTTTTCAGCTGTAATGTTTTGAATTTTTAATTTTCTTATAAATTTTAAGTTTTTACAGTAAGTTTTTTAATAATTTATTCATTATTCAACAAATCCTTGATGATGTCATAAAGAAATTATTACGAAATGTCGGAAATAAAGAAATATGTTAGAATTAATTGGTTTCCCTGGTCCACCCTCGCATGATATATAATATATATATATATATATATATATATATATATATATATATATATATATATATATATATATATATATTGTGTGTGCATGTGTATATCTGTGTGTTTGTAGAATTAATAAGTACATTACTCTCTGTAATCATAGTTAATGGGTTAATGGGTGTAACCATCAATAGTTAATCTAACCCAACCTTGGGAAAAAAATATAGTCCGTAAAATTGGAATTTTGCAAAAAAAAAATTTATCACGTGTTTAAATTGCGCCTTCTTCCCATTAATTATGCAAATCATCTTATTCATCACGACTGTCTTTGGGAATCGTTGGTAATTATGAAAAAAGATCATTCGTGTGTGTGTGTGTCCTCGTTGACAAGTGAAGTCCAGTAATGTACGAATATCAACGTATATTCAAATGAGATGATCTGCATATTAATCTCATTAATCGCTTTTCGTTCAAACTACTTGTTAAGAATACTAATTTTACATAATCTGAACACATATCATCCATGTCTTCTGATTATGTATGAATCATAACTAACATATATTTGAAGTTAATCTTTGTCGTCACCAGCTTCCTCCTGTGATATTCAGGTAAGCAACGGGGTCGCTCTGGTCCTCAAACACCTGTCAGGTGCGTTCCTTGCAACCATCGTCGTCTTCACCTTCACCTCCCTGATGTTACAAGGATTAGGATGTCTCAAGACTTGCCTAATCCATCCAAAGAGACATGCGTGTGCTCGCTTATCTCTAGAGCAGGTTTTACTATTCATTCACAAGTGTCCTCTAATTGATTTGTTAGCTTTCATTTAAACTCTTCCACACGGTTTCTGTTTACAACCTTCTGTGGAATTCGGTAGTATAGAGAATCTTTTCCACTTCTGCCACAAAGCTGACAGTTTGCCATCCAATCAGGATCCTTAGGAAACTTACAAGAGTGTGAAACCAATAGCCTAAGGTAGGTTTTTCAAAATAAAAGAAAGTAGAGGAAAATATCTGGGAGGTTAAAGTGCTGGGAAACACAACGTAGGAATGGACTTTTTCTAAGTTGTTTTGATTCTCTAAGGTGATATATAAATCTACATTATATATATATATATATATATATATATATATATATATATATATATATATATATATAAATATATATATATATATATATATATATATATATATATATTATATATATAGTAGGTACGAAGTTTCAGCTGCAATGAACATCAAAAGAAAAATAGGTCCCACATTAAAAATTGTAAACTTTTTTTTATTTAATTCCATGATGGATGTCAACTTTGGTAGGCTGCTGTCACCCTTAGGGAACATCGCATCTCTGCTGACATTTAAGCTTTTGTACGAAAATACAACATATAGAGAGAGTCGTATTTCAATAATAACAAACCGGACCTCCGTCTGCTAATCCTTACAACAGGAATTGTACGCAATAGTTATTCCGTCACAAATACTCTTCCAGTGTCGTCACTTCTAGATGAATGATACAATAGGGCAGTTTTCATATAAAGAGAATATTGTTGGACAGCATATCCAATGGACGTATGTTGCAATAATATCCTTTACGTAGTGAACGTAAAATTGACGAGAAATACATATGAAAAAGCAGCTCAAACGATCGGGAAAATATTCTCAATTTCTCAGGTTGAGTTAGAGTAAAGGATTCCTTTCTGAATAAACGTCTTACTCCCAGAACCTGTTGCCTGTGGTGGCGTATTTCGCAAACGCAGATACAGAATATTCAAAAACTAAAGGTGAGTCATCGGAATTCTAAAACCATCGACATTTCGCTAATGTACATACAAACAGCAGCATCCCGCTCGACTTAGCAATTCGACCCGAGCGAGGAAACAAGGTAGCGGTTCCAACACGTAGTAACTTGAGCGACTAAATTAGCCGCTAAATTTCATCATATTGAAAACGGCTGTGATCGCTAAGTTTAAATGAGCGGGGAAGAGGGAGGGAGGTGATACGTGCATTGCGTTTGCTAATAGTAGCGAGTTTATGCTAATTGTCTCCGAGCCGAAAGAGGTGTTTGGGGGTAATTGAATCGAGTAAATGTATATTGTTCCGATGACTTCGGTGTCAATGGGTGATAATGAGGATTAATTCGGCGTTTGTTTGTAGGCTGGGGACAATTGTGTTTACGCAAAGGAGGCGGCTGTAGGAATATTCGTTAAAACGTTGAGAGAAGTAAAGCATAGTGACAGGGATGTAGGAGTTTATATATATATATATATATATATATATATATATATATATATATATATATATATATATATATATATATATATATATATATATATATATATATATATATATATATATATATATATACTATCCATATATATACCTGTATATGTATGACTGGCAAAAATGTTCTGTTACAACAGAATTCCATCTAATAAAAAGATCCAATAAAAACGCCCAAAAATATAGAAAGTAAGTAGTAGGTACTATATTTCAGAGACTACTGCCTCCCTCTTTAGTTAGGTAATGAATGAGAAAAGTTACAGAAAAAGGCGGTATCTATACCAAGAGAGAGAGAGAGAGAGATAACACTGGCAGCCAAAGAGAATTCATCTAAAAAGGAATGCTATAAAACTCCTTTTCACCGACATGATTTTATTTACAGTTGCCGCATGAAATTCAAATGACCGAAAGCTGAAATTGCGAACTAAAAATAAAATTGGAAATGGTTTTGAATATGAATTGCAATTCACTCGGAGTAAAAATTGGTGAATAGGCGAATAGAAGATACAAAACAAAATGACAAACCGAAGCCTTTTGAAAGATATAGAATATGCATAATAATTTTGTTGTATTGTTCATTTCTTTAAACTCTGAACAATCTCAGACAGACAGACAGCTTTGATATTACATTCATATTCAGCCATTAATCAATAAAATCGAATTATTTCTCTTCCTGCTCTGATATGTATTTCATGTTAATTCATATTCTGCGGGAAGATTAGTATTGCATACAGCTCACAATGACATTTCACTTTTTTTTCTGTGGGTGGTTTTATCTTTCGTTAATTACTCAATTAATTTGTTTATTCAAGTATTCATATACATTGTTTATGTTTATTTTCTTTGATAATTTCTTTTTATTTTAGCTATCGCATCCGTTGATGGCCATCCAAATACGATTTAATCAACCCTATCTTTGACGAAAGGAAAAATCCTTCTTTTTCTTTTAAACCAGTTTTTATTTCAATTTTCATTTGATTTTTTTATTATTATTCAGCAGCCACGCTTGTTTAGACTACTACACAGTTGAAAAAAGCATTTAACTTAAAGATAGTGCTTTGAATTTCTAAAAAAAATAAGTAAAAAAAAAAAAAACTTCCTAAAATCCCTAACGATCTAATGTCCTCACAATAGCACCTTTTCTGCTTGAACCAGGATTCCAGCAAATGCTCTGGAAAGCCATCAGAAAAGAATAATTACCAGAAAATTGCACCTTTTCCGGAAAGGGAACGTACGTGCCTGCGCGCAGATGCGCGCTTGTAAATGAGCGGAGGGAACAAAAGGTACTGTCTGTCGAGTGAATCAACTCACGCGCTCTAACCCAGGAATGAACAGGACCCAGGAGGAGTGGAGTGTTTGGAGACCAATTACAAAAGGCGCCTGGGACCTTCGTTGTCAGTCTCTAATGAGGCTTCGAAAAAAACGGACTAAAGTAAATATTCATTACTGGGCCTCCCATTGTCATCGGCTTCATGATAATCCATTCCGGGAGAAGAAGAAGAAGAAGAGGAAGAGGAGGAGGAGATTCGCTGGGCCTCATGCCTCATGATTCCATCCCGGGAGAGAAGAAGAAGAACAAGAACAAGAACAAGAAGCGGAGGAGAGAAGCAAGAGGAGAAAAAGAAGGGGAGTGAAGAAGAGGAGAGGAGGAGGAAGAAGAAGAAGAAGCGGAGGAGGAGACAAGAAGAGGAGGAGAGCAGAAGAAGAAGAGGAGGAGTGGGGAGGAGAGAAAAGAAGAAGAAGGAAGGAAGAGGAGGAGGAGGAAGGAGAAGAAAAGAAGAAGAAAAAGAAAAGGAGGAGGAGAGGAGGAAAAAGAAAGAAGAAGAAGAAGACGAGGGAGAGGGTAGGGAGAAAAAGAAGAAAGAAGAATAGGAGGAGGAGGAGGAGGAAGAGGAGGAGGAGGTGGAGATTCGTTGGGCCTCATGATTCCATCCCAGGAGAAGAAGAAGAAGAAGAAGAAGAAGAAGATTCGCCTTCCATCTAGAACCAAACCAAACACGAGAGAGAGAGAGAGACATTCTCTTCCCTGCAACAAATGCAAGAGTTGTTTGTCTTTTCGTCTTGAAGAAGAAGAATAAAAATTGTAACATTGTTATGGCAGGAGGGACTTCTCCCCTGCGCCGTTCAGCCTCTGAGAGAGTCTTAGAGGGCCAAATGAATTTAGGCAGTTACCCTGCCTGTAGGGAGGGGTAGGGTAGGGGTGGGGTAGTGGGCGAGTGTTTGAGGGCCAGGCTCCTTTCAATTTTTCGGGTGATTAATGGGGCTCCTCAATCGTTAAATAAATTATTGTGTTTTTTTTTTTTATTATTATCATTGCTTTCTAAAAACGGGTCAGTAATTTATAATGTTAAGCACTTTTGCTCTTTATGGTCTGCTTCATTTTTATATCAGTTTCGTAATAGTCATATATATATATATATATAATATATATATATATATCATATATATATATATATATATATATATATATACACATATATATATTATATATATATATATATATATATATATATATATATGTAAATAAATTCTTCTGTTAAAACAGGATACGCCTCAAGTACAAAACATCCATTAAAACACCCTGGTTTATAGCTTTACACGAAAGTGTTTTAATGGGCCTTTTATACTTAAGATATATGTATGTATGTATCTGTGTATGAGTTTTTTCTTTTTTCATGATTTACGTTTAATTCCATTGAGTCATTAAGCAATTGTCTGTGAGGTGACACATTCCATCCGAAGACCCGGATGTGAATCCTTAATTCCTGTCGACTAATCTTCGTCTTTGCTCTCTCCTCCTCCTACACTTACTCTTCCTCTCTCTCTTTTATTCTCTTTCTTCTTCTTCTTCTACCCTTTCTCTCCCTCTGGCTTTCTCCTCCTACCGTTACTCTTTCTATGTCTTTTCTCTCTTCTTCTCGTCTTCTCTCTCCTCTCCCTCTTCCCTTTTCTCCCTCCTGCCGTTTACCCTTACTCTTCTCTTCCTTCTTCTGTTTCTCCATTCCTTCTCTCTCTGTTCTGCCCCTTCTCTTGACTTCGCAAAAGTAACGCCAAGGGGAAACGTCCGGGATGGGCATAAGCTATGAATAACTTTGGGAGAGGCTTCATCTTCACGAATTCTGTATTTTGTATTCCGGATGCTGTTTTCCATCGAGACTCGAAATATCCTCCTGAATGTATTTCAGCGCTGCTTGCAACGTTGTCTTTATGCTTACTTGTTTTTTTAAATTTTTTTCTCCTTGCGTTTCTTGCCTTTCTTTCGTATTTGCCCCATTTTCAAAACAAGTCTGATGCAGAAATGGTTAATGGTCTTCACTTTACGAAGTATGAATTTTATTTCATATATATATATATATATATTATATATATATATATATATATATATATATATATATATATATATATAATATATATTCATATATATACACATATATATATATATATATATATATATATATATATATATATATATATATATAAATGTATGTATGATATATATATATATATATATATATATATATATATATACTATGTATATATATATATATATATATATGTATATATATATATAATATTATATATATATATATATATATATATATTATATATTATATATAATATATATATATTATATATATATATATATATATATATATATATATTCAGTAGAACTTAGCAATAATAGTAATGATTTCGTGTCTGGAGTCGTTTTGAAAATGGAAATTTAATTCATTTACATACTTCCGAAATAATTATATAAAACAGTAACCTTAGAAAGAAGACATATAAGATGAAGGTGTATTTATATGAATTTTATCCTTTTTATTGCCACA
>NC_087217.1:23819352-23822287 GCF_015104395.2 Macrobrachium nipponense
TTCAGAATAGAGGTACTTAAGTCCTCGGTAATTCATTCTGGAGGTGTTGTGCAATTGCATGTGCACGACTTGTATGCAACAGTAAAGTAGCATTCGGGCTTTGCGTGCATGCACACTTAGCATTTGTAGAAATCGTTTAATTCACGACCAAGACAACCTGCCCAGAGAAGTATGAGTCCCTCTCCATGAGCGTCGCCGTTGTGGAAATTAGTTTTCCTTCCAGTTAATTACGCGTCCCAAACCGTGGAAATTGGTTACTGCAGCATTTGCAGGATTAAGGATTAAATCTCTTGATTTTGTCATTATATAAGAACGAGGCTGCTCCGAAATGTTTGTCTGGCTCTGAAGCCTTCGTGGAAATTGTGAGATTCCGAGGAAACGGGAAATGCATGTAAACATATCGCGTAAGAGGGACGAAACAGTAATGAATAAATGTTTCTCTTTTCTGAAGATTTCTCTTAATTTAGATTAGGAAATTGTTTTTTCAGTTACGGTAAAATTGAAATAAGCCAAATTTTATCATAATTGATTCTTAATGTTTCTCTTTTCTAAAGATTTTTCTTAATTTAGATTAAGAAATCTTTTTATTTCAGTTAGAGTAAAATTGAAATAAACTAAATTTTTTTATAATTATTTTAAAAGTTTCTTAACTTACCTCTCTTCTCTTTAGATAATTCTATTTTAATTACCACTCTGATATTATTGATATAATTTTTTTTACCACAGTCATCCTCTTCGACTGGGTGGTTTTTATAGTGTCGGGTTCCGGGTTGCATCCTGCCTCCTGAGGAGTCCATCACTTTTCTTATTGTGTGCGCTGTTTCTGGAGCACACTCGTCTGCATGAGTCCTGGGGCTGCTTATGAACACCATAATATTCTTTGGAACCTTGAAATTGAAGTCAATGGCCCCTTTTGGGCCTGGGAAAGCTAGATGCCAAAGTAGCTCCAGGGCTCATGCAGAAGAGTGTGCTCCTAGAAACAGCGCACATATTGAGATAAGTGATGGAGTCCTAAGGAGGCAGGATGCAACCCGGAACTCCACACTATAAAAGCCACCCAGTCGAAAAGGAAGACTTTGATAAATAAAAAAAAGTAATAATAATAAAAATGACAAAAATATATCATATGTTAGGGTCATATGAAAAACGCATCTTTAACAATTCACATCATCACAAAAAATATCAAAATAGTGCTTTTGTTATTAATGTCCACAAAAAGCATTGGGATCATATTTTCTTGAACAAAGCACAAAGACAACCCTGGTCCATTAGTGAAGTCTACGTCATTCATATACATCCATTACGAATACATAATATACAAATGAATAATCTTCCATTTACAGACTGTCTCTATGCTCGAAAAAAAACAACTTATCAAGACATGCCCCTTTGTCTCACATTTATTTTATCTTTTTATAAATCGAAAGTATTAATGACATTTTGGTACTATATGCCCCAAATATTAAAAATCAATGGTTAATTTATATATGCCACTCATAAATTCGAATTTGACCAAAATGTATATAATCTAATTACCCTTCATCAAAAGCATTTTCAAAAGTCAATTCTTCAAGAATTACATGAGACATTTCTGTAATGTGTTTTTATCACACACCACAAAATAACCATGAACTTTTACAAGATTTATATGAATCAAATATAATAAATAGGCATATTATCCGATTATCCTCATGGCTGTTATGGAATTTTGACCCTTCTTCAGAATTGTTATCACTGAATTGATTAAATGTCATCAGTAATATAAAGTGACAATATATATATATATATATATATACTAAATATATATATATATATATATATATATATATATATATATATATATATATATATGATATATATATTTATCCAAGGCCACAGGAAAAATAAAAGAAGTACCGAGCGTTTTCGTGTTATTTCAACACATTTTCGAGGTACAATGCTAAAACCACAGAGAACATCTAACATATTTTTTGCATATGGCCTCTAACCGAAAATGTAAATGCATTTCTCTTTAAACTGAACAATTTGGTACCTTCCATTAATTTTACTTGTGAAGAAGAACGTGATGGTTGTCTTTCATTTTTGGATGTAAATGTTCACCGTACTCTACATGGCTTCAAATACTCAGTGTATAGAAACCCTACAAACTTAAATTCATATATTCACTATTATTCTAACCATAGTAATCAAGTTAAGAAGGCTACTTTTTCTTCCATGTTTTTAAGAGCCTTACGTATCTGCAGCCCGGAATTTCTTCAGGAAGAGTTTGAAAATATTTTCAACATATCGGAAAAATTAAAATACCCTAAATATTTTATTGAATGTGCTTTACAAAAAGCACACAAAACTTTTTATTCTGTAACTCCGAGAATGGCTTTTAATAATGATAATGTGCTCGTTTTACCATATAATGACCTCTTACGGAATATTTCCAAGTTTTTGCAAGAATTTTAATATTAATGTTGGATTTAGATTTTCAAATACACTGAAAATACAAATGAGGAATTCTCCCAAACTTCCTCAGGGCTGCATTTACGGGGTTCCTTGCATGAACTGCAAGTGTTTTTATCTCGGACAATCTGTGAAGGGACTGGACACCAGAATTAAACAACATAGATATAGTGTGAGAACAGGACAAATGTCGAATGCTTTGTTTTTACACATTAATAATTTAATCACATGATTCATTGGGAGGGGGCAAAAGTTGTTTTATATTGTAATAATATAACTCGTAGGAATATTATTGAATCTGCTTTTATTAAATATCACAGTGACTTAATGAATGTAAGCCAGGGTATGTACAAACTGGACCCATTTGCTGTTAACGAGATTTATAGGGTTGTTTCTTTTTAATCACCTGTTGAACTGTTCTGTACCTGCTGTACTGGTTTTAACCGGACTTTGAGTACTTGTTTTTAAATTTTTTCAGTTTTTA
>NC_087217.1:23822787-23855287 GCF_015104395.2 Macrobrachium nipponense
TTGTTTTTAAATTTTTTCAGTTTTTATGTTTATTTTGTTAGATGTTCTCTGTGGTTTTAGCATTGTACCTCGAAAATGTGTTAAAATAACACGAAAGCGCTGGTATTCCTTTTATTTTTCTTGTGGCCTTGGTTAAATATATTGTCACACGCTATTTAGTGACATATAAGCATATATACTATATATATATATATATATATATATATATATATATATATATATATATATATATATATATATACACATCTGAAAAAAATCACCATAACGTGACTGGAATATCTTGAAGTAATCAATGTCCACAATTATGTAAAATGGGTATTAAAAATACATAAAAGACGGGAGCTTTCGTCTACTTGATCAGTAGACCTCATCAGCCGTACTGATTTTTCCTTTTCAAAAAATATACAAAAAAGTTACGAAGGACAGGCAGGACTCTGGAAACGTCTCCAAGGGAGATAACAACCAAAACAAACTATCTCAATCATGTTATTCCCTCGTTCAAATGTCTGGTCAAAAGACGAGCCGATCGTCGTGGGTGAACTACCTCCTCTGTGTGTTCGGCTGTTCCCTCGTCCAAAACTTCTGCATCGGCACCTGCAATGGGGGTTCTTCCTTCCAATGCCTGGGCAGGAGAAAGAGAGACAACCTGGGCAGTAGGAGTGGTGCAAGCAACGTCTGTACTAATATTTACAGTTTTAAGAACCAAATAATTTAAAAATGTGTCCTCTTGGGTAAATGATTTGTTAAAATCAAACACGTTTAAAATATTAATAAGAGCCCCTTCAACTACTCTGCGTCTACTTGCGTTATTATCTTTGTAAATTACTCTAGCTCCTTCCCAGTCAATTACATGCCCTAAAGGGCCCCATTCACGCACCGGTACTACCTGCAGGTCTCCGGTTTGGGGCGGAGCTTCAGTGGCCGGACGACCGAAAATGTACCCATACATTACGCAGGCGGCCTGAGTGAAATCAGGTTAGTCTACTTTCGGCCATCAATGTGGAAGGTGTTATCAGAGAGGGAGCTGCAGATTCTAGCTCTTTGTATTGTAGCTTACGAGAAACGTAAGCAGCCGAGAAGGAAGAAAAAGGTTTGGATGAAGGAATGGCTAGCAAAAAGAGAAGTACTATCACACACAAACCTGTTGTCACATTTAGTATGGGAGCCTCATGATTTCTTTAACTATCTACGAATGGATGACTCTACATTTCGTAAGCTTCTAGACCTTGTGGCACCACATATACAGAGGAAAGACACTTGCATGAGATCTGCTATATCACCAAGGGATAGACTTGCTGTAACTCTCCGGTATTTAGCAACAGGAAGGTCTTACGAAGACCTGAAATTCAGCGTAGCAATATCACCACAAGTTTTGGGACGCATAATTCCAGAAACATGCGAAGTTATATGGAAGGTATTAAGGAAAGAATATATGAAGGTAAGTATATGATATTTATTGTTTATATACATAAAGGTCACATATGAAGCTGAAAACAATATTACAAAATACTGCACATAATTATACACCCTATAATTATAGTATATTAATTATATCATTATTAGCTTTGTATCCTCACATACATTACATATTTAGGTTACCCAAAGCTCCCCATGAGAAAATAGGGATGCAGAAGTTCATTATATGCTTCCTATTTTTAATCTTATCAAATGATGCTAACATTTGTATTAAACATTAATATAATGTTCAACCATAAGAATTGTAATATACTCTTTGCTATGGTAAAGTAAGAAGTATTAAATGGAATGTTCTAATAGCTCAACACAAAACAACAGCCCTATAATAGTAGCATGCATTGTAACTCTCTTGTTTGTTTATGTCAATGGACAATGAATCTCCAAACAATAATGTTTGGTCGATTATTCTTGGACATTATATATATGTAGCATTCATGACCCTACTATCATACCTAAGATGTCCAAATTCTGCGTCATATAGAACATCATTTATTAATTTTTGAGCAAATTTTCGTTGTTCATCGTCAACTTTACGCAATTTACTTGCAATTAATTTACCAAACAAATCATATTCATCTTCTTCACGTGCTCCCAGTAATTTGTCCCCAATGATGCCCAAAACCTCATCAGCCTTGTTGCTCACTGACGGTCCCGGTTGGCGGCTCCGTTTTGCAGCTGGTAATGGAAGGGGTCTTGAAACTCCAGGCTGGGATGTAGACTGGCAGTCCATCTCGATCATATCCTTAAATTGGGACAAAAATAACATGGATATTAGTATTATTGAATAAAGCAGTATTAATAAATAGCATTATGCATTTATCTCCACAGTTCCCACATTCGAAGGAGGAATGGTGCCAGATTGGTCAAGACTTCGAAGAAATGTGGCAGTTCCCTAATTGCCTGGGCGCTGTAGACGGGAAACATGTAGCAATTGTTCCTCCCCCTAATTCAGGATCTTTCTTTTACAATTACAAAGGATTTCACAGCATGGTTCTCATGGCAGTCGTTAGCGCAAATTATGAATTTATATTGTGTGACTTTGGCACTAATGGGAGAATTTCGGACGGTGGTGTAATTGAGAACACACAGTTTGGGGAGAAGTTAGCCAACAACACACTGAATATACCAGATCCCGTAATAATTAGATCCTCAAATCGGACCTTGCCTTTTGTATTTGTGGGTGATGACGCATTTGCAATGAGACCAAATTTTCTGAAGCCATTTAGTCACACAACAGGAAAGAAGGAGGAACAAGTATTCAATTATAGATTGTCTCGTACCCGCCGCGTTGTGGAGAGTACATTCGGAATATTAGCCTCTAAATTCCGCATATTCCATTCCCCCATAAATCTCGATGCAGAGAATGCAGTTTCTGTGGTCAAGGCTTGCTGTATGTTGCACAACTTTCTTCGGCGAGAGAGGGGTAACCGTAATAACAGGGCCTGCAACATCCTTTCTGATACCCAGCTAAAAGAAGAAATGGAAAAGGCATTCACCCCATTAGCTAACACATTACCTATGAGGCAAAGGAAGTACGTAACTTGTATTTGGAGTACTTTAATCAGGAGGGTAGGGTTGATTGGTTGAATGATAAGATGTAATGATGAGTCATTGTGCAGGCTAAATATCCACATACGTGGTTAACTCTTATCACTTAATGTTTATTACTGCTTATGTCAATCTATATCCCAACAGTAGGAGATTTTTGTACCATTGGAATGTGTGAGGGTTATGTAAGAAAATACATTTATATGTATTACAGGCAATTATGAAATAAAGGTGTGCATTTATATTCAGTATAATGAATTATTACCTATATTTACTGAGTATTATTCCTTTCACGCTCAGGTGACATAATTCATTTTTCAGGTTATTATTAGAATATTTTATTCAGATTAGGAAATGTATATGGATGACAAAGGGAAGATTGCGCAAGTCTTTACACTTTTAAGTTTTTTTATATTCGTCTAGAGCTCTATACAATAGTTTGATGATTCCAAGAAAAGGCTGCAAAAAGGGCTCACGAGCGTGAAACGTTTTAATATGATATTTAAAGGTGTTTACATACCTCTTCAATATCTGATGATGATGTTCTTGGTGTTTCTTGGTCACGAAGGAATAAAAGCTGGTCGTAGTACCACAGACTTGGACGATAGACCTCATCTGTAGCTGCCCCAGACTTCTTTGAATTTTCAACGTTTTTCATTTCTTTCCCGAAGGAAATGCGCTGTTGTTTATCTTCTTGGTTACCGTGTCACGGGTAGCACTCCCATCCTTCTCTCGAAGTTTCTTCACCAATGTCTCATACGCTTCATTTTTCATATTCCTGTTTGAATAGTCTTTACTCTTAATATTCCATATACATGGATGTTGCTTGTATACATAAATGAATTCGTTTCAAAATCTTTTGTCCACCCAATACATCAATGAATTCGTTCCAAAATATTTTATCCACCCAGATGTCTGACATAGTGCTCGCCTACTAAATGGGTTCTTCTACTGCAACTTTTAACCATAGACTGAGGATAAGCCTGCAGGCCGCGTCGAAGACACCTCACATACATTCAGGCCTGCTCGAACAGGTCTCGAGCTGTCCGGTCGCCTGTGAGTTCGAACCTGAGGAATAAATCCCGCCATACATGCAACGATACAGTTAAACCACGCCCACAACGTTCTCACCTGAAGGCTGCAACTGAGCGTGAATGGGGGCCCTAACTCCAACGTATGTCTGGCAACTGAACTATATTTCGATCCCAACCTACATGATCGCTTATGTTCCTCTAATCTTATACCTAATCCCCTGCCTGATTCTTCATAATAACACTTATTGCAATCTTTACACGGTACCATATAAACCCCAACGTCATCTTTCCTTTCTTTTTCATGATTCCTTATCAACTTTGATTTTCGAGGTATTATGCCTAAAAGCTAAATCCAACCCATTTTCCCTATTCTGTTTTAATAAATGTTGCACCCTTTCCAAACTATGATGATAAGGAAGCGGAATAAACTGACTACTTTTAAATTCATATTTCCCGGTCGGTGGATTATAAAAGTTTTTTGTAGCCTTGGTAAACGCTTGGTCAATAAAATATTTTGGGTATCCCAGTCTCGTGAAAACCTCTCTTATATGTTTCATTTCCTTGTCTATGTACTGTGGATCACAAATCCGAAGCCCTCTCGTTACCATGTTGACGATTACATTAGAATTTATAAGTTGGCTATGGTATGCATAAAAATGAATGTACATTTCTGCGTTGGTGTCTTTTCTGTATACACCAAATATATAATATATATATATATATATATATATATATATATATATATATATATATATATATATATATATATATATATATATATATATATATATATATATATATATATATATATATATACATATATCTCGATTAATTTGACTCTATAAAATAAATATTATTGCCATTTGAATAAATAATAATGGCTTCCATACTAAGTATCATATTTGTTGACAGGTGGGCGTTGGCTGTTTTGTATGAATGTGTACGAATATATTCTATTATCCAATGAATAAATTCTAATAATTATTTATAATTATATATAAACTCTTAGGCGTTGGGGACTTTGTATGAACGTTTATGAATCAATTCTAAGATTTGTGTATCAACGTATATGAATAAATTCTAAGTTTTAAGATTAATCTATAAATTCTTTGGCACTGAGGACTGTGTTTGCAAGTATATGAATAAATTCTAAGATATCAGAATAATCTCTCAATTCTTAGCCGTTGAGCGCCTTTGTTTGCAAGTAAATGAATAAATTCTAAGATATCAGAATAATCTATAATTTCCTGGGCGTTGAGCACTTTGTTTGCAAGTGTATGAATCAATTCTAAGATTTCAGAATAATCTATAAATTCTTTGACGTTGAGCACTTTGTTTGCAAGTATATGAATAAATTCTAAGATATCAGAATTAATCTATAAATTCTCGGGAGACCATTGAGCCTTACCACACACAAAATTCCTCTCTCGCATTCCAGAAACGGGAATTGCAGATTACCTGCGTTCCTGAGCAGGATTTTCGACCAGACCAACTTTAAAGGTTCGTAAAACTCGCGGATGACCCGGACTTTGTGCTTTAGTGATCCTATATTTCTCGCGCGCGTCCTTCTTGCTCTTTTTAGGGTAGGTTTAAGATTCGTCCTAGCAGAGGTTTGCCATATCTTTCTCTCTCTCTCTCTCTCTCTCTCTCTTTGTAATGACGGGTTTTAAGAGGAAGCTTTTGAATTGTGCAAATCTTCATATATATATATATATATATATATATATATATATATATATATATATATATATATATATATATATATATGCTTAAAAAATCACAGTAGATGCACGTGACTTCATAAATAAGCGAATACCACGGGAAATGATAGTCAGGAATCCAAGCGCTTTCGTCTTTATTCAGACATCGTCAAGGAGCTCCTTGACGATGTCTGAATAAAGACGAAAGCGCTTGGATTCCTGACTATCATTTCCCGTGGTATTCGCTATTATAATATATATATATATATATATATATATATATATATATATATATATATATATAATATATATATATATATATATATATATATATGTGTGTGGTGTGTGTGTGTGTGTGTGTCATATGACATTACCGTGATTCATATACATACATCGAGCTACAAATGTCCTTCAAAATGTAATTCGCTCTACCTAGGAATTAATATATTTTCATATATGTTCAACCGAAGGGGAATTTTTTTGTCGATAAGAGATTTGTTGGCTCACGGGCGCGAACCATTGACACCTACAAATCCAAGTGCACAGTGAAGGTTTAACCCACCCCGCACCGCAAGAGGCTATAAGTTTAAGCGGCCTCCTACCTACAAATACCTGTCGCTCACAGGTATTCGTAGTTTTTGAGACTGCATCAACCTGCCTCGACCTCGGTAGTGTTGTAGTGCTTTTGTCCGCACGTAGCCATTATATAAGTCATATCACATTACCGTGATTCATATACATACATCGAGCTAAAAATGTCCTTTAATATCTAATTCGCTCTAACTCGAAATTAATATATTTCCATATATGTTTAACTGAAGGGGACAGGTATTTGTAGGTATTTGTAGGTAGGAGGCGGCATAAACTTATAGCTTCTTGCGGTGGCGGGATGGGTTAAAGCTTCACTGTCGTCCTGGATTTGTAGGTGTCGATGGTTCGCGCCCGTGAGCCGACAAATCTCTTATCGACAAAAAATATTCCCCTTCAGTTAAACATATATGAAAATATGTTAATTCCGAGGTAGAGCGAAATAGATATTAAAGGACATTTGTTGCTCGATGTATATATATATATATATATATATATATATATATATATATATATATATATATATATATATATATATATATATGTAATGAGGTATTCCCTCATTATTCATTTGGTAAACGTGTAGCTCGAACGTCAAGGCAAACTAATACACACAGCCTCTCTCTCTCTCTCTCCAAGCGACCCCTCTCTCTCTCTCTCCAACAATCTCTTTCTCTCCACTCTAACAGGTAATGAAAATGAGAGAGTTGCATCATAAAATAAACATTTATTAACAATAAATAAATAATTAATCAAGTCTTACAGACTAACTTAAAAAAACCCCCAACAGTAAAATGTCTGAACAGTTATAGTCACACTAATCGTCTCTATCCATCTGGGACTCCCTGTCCCCCTCATTGCCAGAACCGTCTGTTTCAAAGACACAGAACACATCCCATAAGTACACACACAAGTTTAACAATCAGAGATTAAAGATTGAACATTACCACAAAATGACATATAGGTAACAAGCCAGTCTTCGGCTAAAATACTTCAACACTCACCCAAGCAGCCGGAATATCTCACTCACTATTCCAAAAAACACTTAGGCACCGCCATCGTGGCTCTGCCTTCCTCCCAAAGACGCCTCTATCAAAATCCCCCATAGACTTGTGAGTGATACACTTTTAACAGAAAGAGGTGCACACGTACATACGAACAGACAGTTCGTTAGCGCCTCACAATACTAGCTGCATCCATTTTCACAAAGGCACTTTGAGAAGAGTGTTCATGAACTTAGTTCATTGACTTGTCTAACTAAGCAGTTTTATCTCACGCCACCCATAGAAACTTATTGTCAGCTTTTCTCAGGTCGTTGCTTCTCACTGTTCTTCACATTCCATAGGTTATTGGCAATATACTATCAATCAAAAACCCTAGGCCTAATACTGCTCGGCCACCTCATGCTCGGCCACCTCATGCTAGCCCCCGCCTAGCAAAATAGCTTATATGATATAAAACACATTGGCCGGCTTAAAATAAAACATAAGTAATAACTGCACGTCTCTGGCATTATGAAATAAGGTATATTACGCTTTCATCTCCAAATAACACTAGAATTTTCTCTCTTCGGATTATTGAATAGCCCTCTTTGCTTGTCTGCAACTAGCTGCTCCTGTAGCAGACTGTAGGAAGCTCTAGGAAGACGGAATGCCTCCCTCATTGTAGAAGACTTCTCACGACTTCTGTAGATCCCCAAAAGACACGTTGTTGAATTTGAAGACTCTCGTAATCACCATCATGGAAACTCTTGTAATCACCACGGACAACACGACAGCAACACTCTCTGCACGGCTGGTGGACGTCTTGCTGGCGTTGGGAAATGACTTTTTGGTGTGTTAGTATGTCAGTCGAGTCTTTGGTCAATCTAAGAAAATTAACCCAGACATACTACTTCTATCAAACAATGAACTCAAAAGGTCAGAAATACTAACTGAACGTCTCCCAATTAACTCCCTTAATATGACTACTAAATCATAAGTCATTATCACAACCCTCAAAGAAAAAAAAACATCAAGTTCTCCAACTCAATTCTCCAAACTCACACATCAGCACACACACAACTCAGAAATCACAGCAACTCCACAGACTTCTGTTCTCACATTCCAAGCTCGAATGTTCTCACAAAAAAAAGAAAAAAACCATAATGAGCCCAAGGAAAAAAAAAGAATCTCGTAACACACCCAGACCCAAAAAATGTTCTCTCAAGCTCCGATATCTGAACAACCCACAAAATCAGTAAAAATCTCCAATGTTTAACAGCAAAAACCCCTTTATGGCTCATACAATTAATTACAATGAGACTTAATGTCAAACTCCCATTTACGTAAACAACAACTCCCGATAAATCACATCTCCCGTCCAAAAAGAAATGCTATTTAAGCTCAATCCCCCAATTACATCTCTCATAGGAAAAGTAAGAAAAAAATAAATAAAAGAAAGGATAATCACGAGTAGATTTCCCCCAATCACAAAATACATAATACACATATAATATGCATAACCCCCCGCGTTTTTCCCAAGAAATGCTCCATGTAAAGTTACGTAATTTCTCAACATCGCAACTTTATTGACCAACAAGGCCAGAAAGCGAACTCTCACACATGCGCTTTTGTGAAATGCTATTGTCAACATTTCCAGATATTGCCAAAATTCTGATCAATCGTCATCAGAGGAAAAGAGTCAGCACACGGCTCATCACATCGCTTGTCAGCAGAAAAATCCACCTGCAGACGTAGGCTTAAAAGCAGCATAAAAAATGTCTAGTCAGACACACAAGTTTGGAAACTCATGATTCTACAGAAAAAGGTCTAACAGACACATTTCACAAAATTAACTCCAGGATATAACTAATGTGTTCAAAAACTTGTCTCGAAGACATATTCTCTCAACATGACTCTGCCCAATTATATGCCTCCAAAATAACACACTTGTGAACATAAAAAATGCACACATCTCCATAGGACTCGTAATGCAGTAATGCCACTCGCCTCTAAATAGTCACGAAACCAAAGAGAAAGAACCACAGAAATCTTCTCTTTGCTCGAAAAAACTCCCATAACCACAAAAAAAGGGTCACCCGCCAAAGATTAATTCCAACTTCATACATAAATATGTGACACCATATTAATAATAACACCACTCCAGTTATGAAAATATTTCCTCCATTTGGTTAATAATCACTCCCCTTATATTTCTCTCTTATTTCTCCAATAGCCACATGTTAATAAAAAATCACCACTCCAGGAATAAAGAATAATCACCTCTATTTCGGCAAATAAAAAAAATATTTACCTCTATTTCCCCAATAACTCCATGTGGAACAAAACAAGGCTCCAAAAAATATATCTCCAAAAAGGAATATCAAAAAATGAAATCCTATCTCCAAAAAAATGTGCACTCAAGGCATCTAGCTCACCCACTCACAAATATTGCCCCATATATCTCCTCAAAAATGTGTCTCCATTTGCAACAAAGATGGCTGCAAAACAATTGAACTAAACATAGCTCATACCACTATTGGCAAATATCAAAAATGGCCAAAATATATCTCCAATATATTATATCTCAAATTATAACTCCACGATAATATATACTCCAATTATAACTCCAATTCTCCAGGGAATAACTCAATTTTATAGTCAAAAACTATAAAACTCTCTCCATTTAGCATAACTGCTAAAAAAGGGCAAAAATTTGGCAAATAAAAACTGTCTAGAAAATTCTAGAAAAAGTCACCCATGTGCCACAAGTCATTATAACAGAACTCCAAATTCACAGTGTCTTAGCCAAGACTTCTCCATATGCACTACGACATAGGCCACTAGAAAACTTAATCAAGTTTCCTATCTCTCACAAAGTTGTCACAAATACAACAAAGGTATTGTGCAAGAAAACTCACAATTTCTGGAACACAAATATCAAGAGAAAAAATGTAGTGCCATTACGTATGCATTCAAACGTGCAAGAATTCTCCCGTAAATCTCACTGCAGCATCAAATAGCTGAAACACAAACACGTTCCCGAATCATGACTCTAAGTCACGAACTGAGATATTGAAAAATATTCTCACCAACTGGAGAGAAAAAAGAAATTCAAATTCACCCATGACAAAAAAAACTTGTGTCAGCTATGGCTAAGTTCCAAAAAAGGAGAAAAGAAAAATCAATGGCACTGTTAACTATCTCTCGTAACTCACCAGATGTCAAGCAATTATCTGCTGAACTCATTAAAAAAAAGGGGAAAAAACAAAACTAATGTGTTGTTAGTTCCACCCAAAATTCAAAAAAAGATTTCACCTCCCTTGATAACATTACGGCACCCACGCATTAGTATAAAAAAAAAAAATCAGTATCAGAAGTATCACTATCAGCAAAATCACCAAAATTTGCTATCATCAAAATCACTAGTATCAGTATAAAAAAAAATATCACCAATGTTAATCCTTGTCCATTCTCCAAGGAATTCAGCAAAATATTCAGCAAGATTCAACACAATTCACCAAGATTCAGCCAGATTCATCAAGATTCAGCAAAACATATCCCTCATGAATGACCGAAATATTCTCCAAAGTTACAAAAACTCAACAAATAATTAACACAAGAAATCTCCCATTAATTCATTGTAATAATTCTCCATGAATAATTATCTGTAACAATTATAAAATAATCTCCCACGAAATATCTCAAATCTCTCGTAAAACAAGTCTCCCGTAATGATAATTATACTCAAGCAACCCTCCCGTGACACATCTCAAGTATAGTAATTATTAATAATAATAATAATTCTCCATAGCAATAATTCTCTTGCAAAGATCTCAAGTAAGGCTAAATTCAAATAGCATACACAGTAATGCTAAGCCTTATGACACACAATTTCTCCAGCATACACCACGACATACCACCATTGCCACATTCACGGCATCGGGCATTAGCATACATCACCACTCGGCACCATTTTCAAAGTAATCCCTCCAACACAATAAAAAAAAAAATAATAATCTGTGTCTCCCCCTTATATTTGTGTCTTCCAAGGCACAAGGAAAACATACACCCATACAATGCATTTCAATTCTCTTTTTATTTCCTTTTCTCCTCATCAAAGAGAGAGAAAAAAAAATCTTTTCTAAAAAAAAAATCTCTACGGGCATTTCACTTCATCAACTAATCAATCAGCTGATGTCTTGGCATTGGAAATTCATTGTCAAGGGCAAACTCATCCCCAACACCTCGACACAAAGAAAAAAAAAGGAGTTCACCCCCAATGAGAAAAAAAAAAAGTTTCTCCCCCCCCAATGAGCATTGACACTCCCCCGTCAAGCGATAGGACACTTCCCCGAGGCATACACCAGTAGTCCCCATCTCCCTTTAAACAGTGTCTGAGGACCCCCCTGAGGTATACAAGGTATACACCAGTGCCCTCCCCTGAACTATCCCCAGAGGCAGGCCATACTCCCCTTTCAATGTGCCTCTCTGCGCGGTTAGCAGAAATGTGCTAAGCTCGTGAAATTCAGTGGCCGCTCTGTCTCCAAGCCAAATATGCTTATCTAAGCACAGTTCACATGCATAAAAAAAAACCATCTTAATACACCCTCATATTTTAAACAAAGACGAATACGTCTATCATAAACACGCGTGAATAAAGAAAACACGTCACTTCTGCTACTATGGGGAAAGAAAAAATTGTTTTTACCTCTTAAACCATAACCCTGAAATATCTAAAAAAAAACATACACAACACTCTTTAACACTCACCACTCCATAATGGGAACAAAAAGAACTCGGAATTCGCGTAATGCACTAATAACAACAACCGCCCGGGCATCTCGGTATGCACTCGACATTACACAAGCAAAAGTCACACTGAGTGCGCCCACTGCTCCTAGGCTGACAGCCTGGACCAAATGCTGAGTCCAATAAAATCCTTCCCACTCCCTTTATCACAGTTAACAGATAAATATTGCTCATTTTTTCTCACTAAGTAACTGAAAACTAACAATTTAACAATTTTCCGCAATCCCACAAAGGCTTTGTCGTTCGAAAACTATCGCTAAGCCATAACCCCATTATATTTTAACTGGTCACCTATCTCTTCATTGGCGTTCCCAGGCATAAAAAAAAACTTTTATACCCCCTCTTCACCGCTAGCCACCAAAACCTGTAATGAGGTATTCCCTCATTATTCATTTGGTAAACGTGTAGCTCGAACGTCAAGGCAAACTAATACACAGCCTCTCTCTCTCTCTCTCTCTCTCTCTCTCTCTCTCTCTCTCTCTCTCCAAGCGACCCCTCTCTCTCTCTCTCTCTCCGACAATCTCTTTCTCTCCACTCTAACAGGTAATGAAAATGAGAGTTGCATCATAAAATAAACATTTATTAACAATGAATAAATAATTAATCAAGTCTTACAGACTAACTTAAAAAACCCCCAACAGTAAAATGTCTGAACAGTTATAGTCACACCAATAGTCTCTATCCATCTGGGACTCCCTGTCCCCCTCATTGCCAGAACCGTCTGTTTCAAAGACACAGAGCGCATCCCATAAGTACACACACAAGTTTAACAATCAGAGATTAAAGATTGAATATTACCACAAAATGACAAATAGGTAACAAGCCAGTCTTCGGCTAAAATACTTCAACACTCACCCAAGCAGCCGGAATATCTCACTCACTATTCCAAAAAACACTTAGGCACCGCCATCGTGGCTCTGCCTTCCTCCCAAAGACGCCTCTATCAAAATCCCCCATAGACTTGTGTATGATACACTTTTAACAGAAAGAGGCGCACACGCACATACGAACACACAGTTCGTTAGCGCCTCACAATATTAGCTGCATCCAGTTTCACAAAGGCACTTTGAGAAGAGTGTTCATGAACTTAGTACATTGACTTGTCTAACTAAGCAGTTTTATCTCACGCCACCCATAGAAACTCATTGTCAGCTTTTCTCAGGTCGTTGCTTCTCACTGTTCTTCACATTCCATAGGTTATTGGCAATATATTATTAATCAAAAACCCTAGGCCTAATATATATATATATATATATATATACCTTAATATATATATATATATATGTATATATATATATATATATATATATATATATATAGAGAATAGAGAGAGAGAGATAGAGGAGAGGAGAGAAGAGAGAGAGAGAGAGAGAGAGGAGAGAAGAGAGAGAGATATAAACACCTCAAATTCCTTTGATCCATATGAAGGTGGGCTTTTCAAATGTATAAACTTACTAATTCCCATTCAGACTTCCCCCTCAAGTGCAAATAACATTTACAAAAAGAACACCTGTTGAAATAAAAAAAAAAATCACTCTCACCGGTCACTGGAAGTTTTGATTGAATGAATGTGCGTAATTCCAGGCGTAATGACAGCGTCATGCCGAGCTGCTCTAGTAATTGAGATTTCCAGCAAGGCGAAAACAATTGAGTGATAATCTTGTGCATCAACGTCGGGTGCTTTTTGGGGTAACGAAGCGTAGCTGAATATCCCGTAGACCTGGGAATTTTGTAGAATTATATTGCACGTTTATCAATGGTACCAGCCCTGCATTCATTTCTGCACATTCTTATCAGTTTAGTGGAATTTTGTTTATCAGATTATTAACGGATCTGGAGTTTTTATAAACCTGAAATTTTCTAAAAATAAAAAGCTCCTTATTATCAATATTAATTTATTGATAAATCAAATCATATGAATCTTTCTTAAATGAAAGCGTATCTGAGGTGTTTTGTGCTCTCATGTATCAAACGACAAATTTCTCTTTATATCTAGTTTGATTTACATTTGAATAAATTACACCAGGGGGAATTTGAACTGATAAGTTCCGTTGTATAAAAAAAATCCTTTGAATGTAGTAATCTGGTTTCCTCTTTTCTTTTTTTTTCTTTTTTTTTTGCTTGATATTGTTCTGCAATATTCCATAGGTAATGTTTCGTATCTCATTGGCTATATAAATTAATTCAGACCCTTTCTCCAATTCTTAGCAATGTCCCAGCACTGAAGATTTTTTCTCTAATCAACATAATAAAGCATCTAAAATTTAAAAGCTTGTTTTAGGGGCAAGAGCTTGTGCTGCTATAGCGCTAATTTTCAAACCACTCAACCAACACTGACGTAGGAAAAGTTATACGGCTGATAAAGACGGAAACACTTGAGAAAAAAGAAAAAAAAAAACGATGAAACATTCACACAAGATACTTAATCCCGGTCGCCTTTTCTTATAGAAATAATAAATCAGAATAAACACGACGGCAAAAATAACCACTAACAATAGATCTAACAACAATCGTTCACGAGAGAGCAGAAGCCTTTTTCTGTTATGTGATCGAATCGAATCTATTGTCTATTGACGGTCAGTCAGATTGAGTCGTATATTTAAGTTTACATTATTATTTCATAAAAATGACCAGTATTGTTTTGCGGACTGACCACCGGTTGGCAACACTCCTATTGCATAACTAATGAATATGGAAATAGAGTCGTTGATTGTTTGCCCTGGGATTTTAAAGCTCAATTACGGCTAAGTGACAGAGAAATTTGATGCTGAATGATAAGGGCTTGAATATTTCGCTGATATAAAAACATGCAAAAAATAAAGTGACCAAATCCATATTTAGATGAAGAGTCTGGAATACTTGCGTGATATTTCAATATGGCAGGCACTCAGGCCTCGTTTTGACCCGTTGTAGGTCTCACCGGATAGATAGATAGATAGATAGATAGATAGATAGATAGATAGATAGATAGATAGATAGATAGATAGATAGATAGATAGATAGATTTTAAGGTATACGCGTGCGTGAGTTTACTAAAAAAAAAGATACATATTTAGAAGAAGAGTCTGCAATGCTTGGGTAATATTTCAATATTGCAGGCACTCAGGCCTCGTTATGACTCGTTGCAGCTCTCACCAGATAGATAGATAAATAGATAGATAGATAGATAGATTGATTGAAAGATAGATATTAAGTTATACGCGTGCGTGAGTTTACTAAAAAAAACAACGGTTCAGTATTCATACTCAGTTTCACTCCTCATTATTTTCAAAACTAAATAGATCGTTATACATTCGGAGATAAAAACCTATTTAAAAAGCCATTTGCTGCTTGTTCCAAACCTAGGTGACAAATGATATTTATTTCATTAGTTGATGTCAAACCGGATAAAGCTATTTCTGAACCCGTTTAACATAAAATAGGGGGAATTCATTAAACCGGGATTTTCCTTTCACGCGCGCTTGATTACCTCATTTGTTTTTCACGTGTTTTCGTCTCTATTTTGTGCTAGAACATAAACTAATACACACACATGACCCTGTAAACATCCATGCATACACAGACTCGCAGACTCATGCACAAACGTATACACACATATACAACAGAGGGGTTTGCTGTTTGATTTTGCATACATACATACACACATACAAATATACATACACATACATACATATACATGCATATAAATATATGCATATACGTATATACACAACTTTTTCGTCTTTTTCCGGACTGGGCTACCGACGGACACTACGTAGAGATTCAATCCAATAACCCTTAAGAGCATAGAAAAGGCAGCCTATACCACTCCCCTCTGAAAAAACATACTTAAACAAAAACAAAAAAATTGATTGAATTTCGGAAAACAGGAAGCAGAGCTTAATTAAATGAAGAAAGGAATATTTAATTGAAAGTTGTTTTTCGAAAAAGATAAATTGTATACGGTGTAACCTGTATTTAGTTTTTTCTTTCTTTCTTTCTTTCTTTCTTTCTTTCTGCGTCTTTTGGGAAGTTGATTTCATTTAAGAGTACAGATGGTACGACATAATCATCAGTGGAAATGAAAAATGAGATAAATAAAGTTTTTCCTTCTGTATACTTTTGAAAGAACTATCTTTTCGTTTTCATTCTGCCTTTATTCGAAAAAGAAAATATTGCACATGTAGTAACTTATATTTACCATTTTTTCTCCTTTCTACTTATTGAGAGGTTCTATTAATTCTAAGAGAACAGGAAGTCCATATATTTATAAATTTGTAAATTCTTCTTTCTACTTTTAATGTAACTTCTTTTACTATTTTTTTTCTTCCTTTATTTGGCGACTTTTTAAATCAGAATTTCTTTTATTTCAGAGAATAGGAAGTGCAATATTCAATATAATCAACAGTTGGAAAAAATAGATAAATATTGTATTTTCTTCTTTGTAAATTTAATATAACGCCTTTACTAATTATTTTGCCCTTATTTTCTTACTTTATTATATATATATTTTTTATTTCAGATAACAGAAATGCAATGTAATCAACCATGGGGGAAAACTAGGTAAATATCGTATTGTCTCCTTTGTAAACTTGATATAACGCCTTTATTACTCTTTTTTTACCTTGATTGTCTTACTTTATTATAATTGTTTTATTACTTTTTTCCTTTGTTTTCTTACTTTGTTATATATAATATGTTTTCTTTTATTTCAGAGAACAGGAAGTACAATATAATCAACAGAGGGAAAAGAACTAGATTAAAGATCGTATTTCCTTCTTTGTAAATTTAATATAATAAAACTCGCGGTGACCCAATCTGGTTGTGGGAGAATTGTTGCCCTGATTACTGGCCAGTCAAGTCTGTTGTTCCAGTTTGATTGTTGTAACGCTTCATCTCTCTCTACTCTCTCTCTCTCTCTCTCTCTCTCTCTCTCTCTCTCTCTCTCTTGCTAGATCATATATATTTACCAGTAGTCAAAACAACACACACACATCACACACACACACACCACACACACACACACACACACACACACACATATATATATATATATATATGTATATATATATATAATATATATATATATATATATATATATATATATATATATATATATATAATCATTGTAAGCTGCTTCTTATCAAAGAGAAATATTATGAATACATACACACACACACACACACACACACACACACACACACACACACACACACACACACATATATATATATATATATATATATATATATATATATATATATATATATATATATATATATATAGGCCATTTAAATATTGTACAAAATACCATAAAAACCTTTAATTAATTCAATGGTAATCATTCCCTTTCAGAAATCTAAAAAAAATATATTGAGTTATTTTATTCCTTCACTGCAATACTAAATCGGAGCCCTGACGGCTAAAAGTCTTTGAAAAAACTTCGTAAAGAAAATAAATATAATATTGATTGCATCCGTCTCCCATTACTCTAACTTCACACTAACTCTGACACCGTATGGCGTCAGACTGACTAATTAAGAGGCCGCCGACGAGAGAAGCCTTCAATAACGAATGGCCTCGTTCATACCAGCCAATGGGCTGTCGCAAAACTGCGAAACTTTGTATCGCAAATCCTTCATCCGTCATAGGCAGTCGCCTTTGTTTTCGGCTGATTGTAAAGATGATCGAATAACCGTTTTTTTTTCTTTTTTTTATGGAGAGTTTGACGTTCGGAAATGTCTCCTGCTGGAAATGTTATTGGAGATTTTCAGCTTCGAGGTGACTCACTGATTGATAACTGATTGATACGTGATCAAGAATTCTGGCTAGCTGGTGTTTTTTGTTGGTGAGTTTTGATTTCCTGTTTGCTCGAGTGCGTATATTCTTCACTCCTGTCGTTTCGTTTTTGTGAGTCACGTGTGTTCCCTAAAGACGGCTACATTTATTTTTCACGAGAGGGAGAGGAGCCTCTAGAAACACAGATATAAATTGCACTAAATAAATTCTTGCATAAGTACTTATTCTGATAATATTTATACTCACGTAAAAAAAACCCTATAAATTTATCATGAGTACCTATTAGCTGAATAGCTTTTTATACTTATCTGTAAAATCTTCTTTCATGGCATTACCATGAATAACTATTTAAATCAAGTCATTCACCCTCTCCCACGAACGCTAACGACACGGGAGCAACATACCCAGTGGGCATACGATAACGGACTTCACGTCACCCAGGGAGACTGGGTCTGAGAGGAATACAGTTTATGGGGATGTCCATAGAATATGTAGTTTGAAAGAGCATATACGCGTCAATGTTTTTTCCTCGTTTGATTTTTTTTCTCTAAATAATCTTTATCCATTTACGTGTTTAACTTCCTTGAGTTTTTCTTACAGCTCTCCTTTCTAGGGCATTTTCTTGTAAGGGTTATATGGTTGAATGGGCTCTCTCTTTCTATTCCCCCTAGGGCATTTTCTTGTAAGGGTTATATGGTTGAATGGGCTCTCTCTCTCTTTCTTTCCTTTCACACACACACACACAGACATACACACACGTAAACACACACATATCGTATAGACATAGAATATAAAATCCGCCATGAACTTAGATAATTTTTGTAACGAATAATCGAATCTCATGAGCGCACAGACGGATTGACAGGATGTCACTTGAATATTTGTACAAATTCGCAGGTAAGGCAAAATAAAAATAACAGTTCTTGAATATAATTTATGTTAACTACAAGAAAACTCTACAATCTATGACATCTCTCGTGATGAGATGTCATTGGCCTCTTCTCAAACACAAATCCATTTGTTAAGCGATAAGTGATCTTAAAAAGCTTATAAATCAAATGCAAAATGTTTGATAAAACGATGAAGATCAGCTGAAATAGCCAATGGTGTGCCTTGGCCTTTCGATGGAGCCTCCCATTGGCTGAAGGTCAGGCTCTGCCGACCAATCATTCGCTGTTCCCCGATTTCTCTCTTGGACACAGCAGGTCTCTCAGAAAGAGGATCGTTGTGTGCAGTTCTCTGCTAACTCGCATTCAGGTGAGTTCGGTTACAACAAAATCCAGAGTTTGTCTTTGTGAAAAGTATTCAGTATCAAGACTACTTTGCATTGTTGAACCAAGTTACAATTATGCTATGCAACATAAAATATTTCTCATTATATATTTGCATTCGTCTTCCACTTTGTCTTTGATATTTTATAGTTGTTAAGCTGTGGGACAAGTTGTTCAGAAATTTAGAATGAATGCAAGGGCATTGTCTTAATCTAGCTGATAAATCGATTATATTTATTGAAGGTGAGTGCTTTTGAAATAAAAAAAAACTGTTTTGCCTTTACTTCGAAAAAAAGCTAAACAAAGCACATGTCACTTGTGGTTTTCATAAGATGAAATATCCTTTAGAATGTTAGCTACTGAACTGAAGCCTGCCAGTTTATTATTATTATTATTATTATTATTATTATTATTATTATTATTATTATTATTATTATTATTATTATTATTATTATTATTATTATTATTATTATTATTATTAACCAAACAAAAACTTCTTTCAGTTTTCTTTTGAAGATTGAAAAAGAAACTCACAAAATTACTGATTATAACGTGTTTACTTATAAGTGTTGAATAAAATAAAAAGTAAATATTTATAAGTAAACACATTATACACATTAATTTTGTGGGTTTCTTTTTCAATTATTATTATTATTATTATTATTATTATTATTATTATTATTATTATTATTATTATTATTATTATTATTATTGTTGTCATAGATCATTTATACCGCAAATATTTTGCAGATTTCACGGATGGGTATCTTCATCTTTTGCCTGTTCTTGGCTTACGTCTCTAGAACAGAGGCCCTTGAGAAGTCAGAATGCTTACCGCTTAGGGGAAAGGGCAATGCAAAGGACTTTTCATCTCCTGAATCCACAGGATATCTCAACCTCGGCTTGCCAAGTCCTTCAGGACACCGGATTCTTCCTTCAGTTAAAAGGGATGGGAGTCATTTCTACAGGATCTTCTCTTCTTCTGACGAGGGACGCAGTAAGAGAGACTTAGTAGGCCCTTCGGTAGATGAAGGACCTCTGCGCTTAGTGAAAAGATCCCTTTCCATTTTGATGGCTAAAAAGAACTACAGAGAGGCATTTCCTTCTGACTGTGAAAGTTTACAGGTCATCCTAAGAAATCCTACCAAAGCTGGAAGACGCCTACAGTCTCTGAAGGAAGAAAGGAACTTAGATTTAGGATATATATCGAGCGCCGTTGCGCATCGTGCGAACGCTGAAGGATCTTTGTCCTATAGAGACAACGAAGGAGATATTGGAGAGGAAGAAAGGAACTTGAATTTAGAACACACAGAGAGCGCCGTTGTGCATCTTGCGAACGCTGAAGGATCTTTGTCCTATAGAGACAACGAAGGAGATATTGGAGCATTGGTTGCATCAGCGGCATGGCAAATACTGGAACCTCACATCGAAGGTTGTCTCTTTGCCCTGGTTACTCAAGACAGCCGACAGCCTCTAGCATCTTCCATCATCAGGTAATCTTAATCTGTCTTTTGTGATGTCTGACGATAACTGAACGGACACATTTATTGCAAATGGCAATATATTTCCAGTTGAATGATACATTGTGGTGCTTAAACCAACGAACAAAATCCACGGGGTAGAGTTACAGTATTCGGAATTTAGAAGACAATTTATTTTGCAATTATTTTGATGCTTTTTGCAGTTCGTTTTTGCAGTTTGTGACAGTTGCTTTTGTGCTTTTACAGCTGTTATATTTTTTGACATTTATTTTTATGCCTTTTCATTCATTTTGTGCAGTTTTTTTTCCACTTGATTTTGTGTTTTTGCAGTTAATTTGGCGTTTCACCAGTTGTTCTTATTTTGTGCAGTTTTTTTTTATGCTGCAGCAGTTGTATTTATGCTTTTGCAGCTATTTTTGCGATTTAGCAGTTATTTATGTTTTTATATTTGTGTTTATGTTCTTGCAGTTATTTTATATTTTGCAGATATTTTTATGTTTTAGCAGTTGTTTTTATGTTTTTGTGGTTACCTTTATGTTTTAACAGTTGTTATTTGTTTTTGTAGTTTCTTAGATGTTTTAGCCATTTTTTTTTATGTTTTTGTAGTTATCTTTATTTTAGCAGTTGTTTTTTTTCTTTAGTGTTTATGGTTGGTTTCATTCTTTTGCTATTGATTTTATGTTTTATCTGGTTGTTGGCCATGTACCTACGCCAATAAGCAAGCAATCAACGAAAAAGAGCTTAACTCAATTAGACAATTCACGAGTACTTGGCTAGACGATAGCTTTCTATTTATATGTATATTCTCAGAGAAGCGAATTCCTGCTCACTTGATTTCATTAACTAAGATGAATTCTATTTCAAGATTCTCTTTGAATTTAAATAATATCTGGATGGTTGTGCTTAGTCCATCCTAAGTTGCCTTGAAGGGAAAGTTAAATCTGGCAAATATTGTCTTACTCCTCAGTGACAACTATTTGCAATTGTCAGTAATTTTATGTTTTTATGTCAACGACCATTGCGTTCTCTCAATGATTATTGCACTAAGATTTTTTGTGGCTTTTTTTCTTTTTTCATATATGATTAACTTCGTACTTATTATACAAATATATATGACTGGTAAAATGTTCTGTTATAACAGAATTCCATTTAATAAAAGGAGCCCATAAAAACACCAAAATACAGAGAGAAATACTATATTCCCTGTTCACAAAAGTACCAATACAGGACGTTCTTCACTTTGGCGATAGACAAAATAATAAAGTTAGTTGAATTATGTGTATCTATTAACGTATTTTCATTCGGGGAATCATTCTATACGCAAAAATTCGGGTGTGGTATGGGTGGTTCTTTAAGTCCTATTTTAGCCAACCTGTACATGGAATACTTTAAAACTACAGTAATAAATGCGATAAAACCCAAAAACATGCTGTGGATGAGATATGTAGATGATATTCTAACATTTTGAAATAATAAATTGGGCAATTTTAATTAATTCTATTCAAAATTAAACACATTAGTGCCCAGCATCAAATTTAAAGTTGAATGGGAAACAGACAACAAAATTCCTTTTCTTGATGTTTTAATAATCAGAGACACGACAGAATACAAATTTACCATATACAGAAAACCAACGTTCTCACTTTCCTACATTCACTACTTCAGCTATCATGACATTCCTATCAAAATAGGCGTAGCCAGCAACCTGTTCTTAAGAGTCTTACGAATTTGTTCTCCAGATTTCCTGGAAAAAGAATTTGAACTAATTCGTAAACAGCTGGTTCTCAGATATTGCCCCAGTGCTCTGTTCTCGATGTTGACGCAGTCCTCTATGCTTAGTAGTCCTCTCCCTCCCTCTTTTCGTGTTATGTATAGTCTGTCCGTATTTGCTCTTGGGTGTAGTGCTTTGTGTATTGTCATATGTTTCTGGTTTTCTGATCTATGCTGCGGAGTTCTGCCTTCGTCCATTCCACTATTCCTGCGCTGTATCTGATTACTGGCACTGCCCATGTGTTTATGGCTTTTATCATATTTCCTGCGTTGAGTTTTGACTTGAGTATCGCCTTGAGTCTCTGCATATATTCTTTCCTAAGCGTGTCCTTCATCTCTTGGTGTTTTATATCCCCTCCTTCTATTATTCCCAGGTATTTGTATCAAGTCTCATCTATATGTTTGATGTTGCTCCCATCTGGTAGCTTTATCCCTTCAGTTCTTGTTACTTTGCCCTTTTGTATGTTGACTAAGGCGCATTTCTCTATTCCAAACTCCATCCTGATGTCCCCAGATACAATCTTTACAGTCGGGATTAGGGTATCTATTTCCTTGATGCTCTTACCATACAGCTTTATGTCGTCCATGAACATCAGATGGTTAATTCTGTTGCCTCTTTCCTTGAGTTGGTACCCGGCATCCATCTTCTGTAGTACTTTTGTCATGGGAATCATGGCTGGTCTTTTGTGCCCCTACACTTCCTTCTGCAGTCTTTCTGTTGGTGGGGGATGGTGTTTGTCTCCTCTAGGTAGTTGTATAGCCTTTCACTGATGATACCTGTTAGTAACTTCCATATTATTGGTAGGCAGGTGATAGGCCTGTAGTTACTGGCTATATTTCCCTTACTCTTGTCCCTTGTTTGGCGCATTTGACAGCACCTGCCATCTGGTAGTTGTCGATGCAACCTCTCGTGAAAATGATGGTGTACTTAGGCAAGTATATTTACCTTCGTCAAGAAAATTGACGATTTCGCTTGATTTTATTATTATTATTATTATTATTATTATTATTATTATTATTATTATTATTATTATTATTATTATTATTATTATTATTATTATTATTATTATTATTATTATTATTATTATTCTTGGGTAGTAGACCCTCTTTTAACAAGTCTTATTGAAAGTTATTACTGCTTCAGCACTGTTGATTCTATAAAGTAACTTCTCTATTTTTTCACATCGAAGTCTTCTCATGGTTGCATGTTATGATTATTTATTATTATTCCAGACATAGCATCCGTTCTTCACAGCCCCTAACGATCGTTAGTATTGCTGATTATGTGCACGACCCCTCAAGAACCAAAAATCCCTTGTTTGGCGCATTTGACAGCACCTGCCATCTGGTAGTTGTCGACGCAACCTCTCGTGAAAATGATGGTGTACTTAGGCAAGTATATTTACCTGCGTCAAGGAAATTGACGATTTCGCTTTTTTTTTTTTTTTTTTTTTTTGATGCCCGTATGTTCCATTGTTTGCGGAGAGAATAAGCAAGAATTTATTTGTGAATTATTGCCGTAGTTTTGTCAATGGCTGATGTTATGATTGGTTTTACTTTTATCATATATTTTTTTTGTATGTTTGGTTTTTATACTAATTTGAGCTTTCTCAGTTATTTGTTTGTATGAATGAGTTAGTATAATAATATATATATATATATATATATATAATATATATATATATATATATAGATATATATATATATATATATGATAAACAAATATACATATACATATATATACATATATATATATATATATATATATATATAGATATATATATATATATATATATATACACATATTACATATATAGACACACATATATATAATATATATATTATATATATATATATATATATATATATATATATATATATATTTATCTATACATTTATATATATATATATATATATATATATATAATATATATATATATATATATATATAATATATATATATATATATGTGTGTTGTGTGTGTGTGTGTGTGTGTGTGTTGTGTATTTGATAAGATATCCATCTACAAATGAATATATACGTTCCTGCAAAGTAATGTATACATAAAATTGTCTAGAAAAATGTAACATTTCCACTTATTTGCAATGTAGTTAACACCTGCAATATTATCTTAAAAAAGGTTTCTAGAGGCAGCTCAGCTGTGGCTTAGGCCAGAGGCCCTGATTTTCTTGATGGGAGGCAAAAAAGAAGTCAGGTCCAGTCTCTTTCGACCTGTCTTCCGGAATTCCATCCGCTCCCTGTATCTTGGCTTACCAGAGGAGTCCTTACAGGATCTTCGAAATAGTTTTAGGATACCCTGTGGCTTGGTTAAGGACAGCAACAATCCTTGTGGAAGTTCGGAGGGGATGCAGAATGAAGGTGAGGTCTGACATCTTGTAATATGAAGGAGATATGAAATTATGAAATGAATTTCGTAGGTAGTGTAGACTAGATTGTCCAACTAGTTAGGAGACTCTAACAGTTGAACTAATAAAATTAAGAATAATATTTTTTTATTCAAATATCGAAGAGCGAAGCTAAATCTGAAAAATTTTATTAATGTTATTGAACCAATAGCATTTTGAGTGAAATGTGTCTTCCCTATCTTAAGAAAAGCAGTCTCTTATATCAAATTCATGCAGAAATAATAGTAAACAAGCATCAGCGGATACCTTCATCCCTTTACAACATTTTCTGTGTTTCCTTATACCCACAGGATCGAATATGTCACTCACGCTCTACAGTCGGTGTCTCTATTGTCACAACGGCAAAGGGAAAATACAGATTTTGGCAGCTTGGTACCTGGGATCTCGTCGGCCAAATACTTCAAATCCGTTCTTATGTAAGAACTTGATAAAATTATTGATTTACAAGTTGTTTTATCTTACGTTTATATATGAAGATCTCTCTCTCTCTCTCTCTCTCTCTCTCTCTCTCTCTCTCTCTCTCTCTCTCTCTCTCTCTCTCTCTCTCTCTCTCTCTCAACAGGAATTTAGTTGAAGTTGAAAAAATTTTAAAGCCAAAAAATTTATTAGCATCCTAGATCTCCAGTGTATTTTTACTTTCCAGGTATGTATATATATATATATATATATATATATATATATATATATATATATATATATATATATATATATATATGTATATAATCTCATATATTATATATATTATGTATCTATCGCTCTCTCTCCTCTCTCTCTCTTCTCTCTCTACTCTCTCTCTCTCTCTATCTCTCTCTCTCTTCTCTCTCTCTCTCTTTCTAACTTTGTCAATAGAAAAATAGTGACAAAATAGAAAAGTGAATTTTATGCGATTATCATTAAAATCTGAATATGTGTTTTTTATAATATAAAATACAGCTAGGAATTATAGAATGTCATCTATCCTTTCTCTTTAAACATTCTATTTCCAAATTTCATTTACTACATTAAATGTAACTTCGTGCGTTTAAACGAATCAATCTATAATATGCTTCTGTTTCATAAATTTGCTGTGATATACCCGATAAATTCAATTTCAAATATAATTCATTTTATTTCACTTGACGTCACTTCTTTTCTTGCATAAATTTATACATGACCTGCATTTTCTCTAATAAATTTCCCGGATCTCATAGCGGTTAATTAACAAAGTCTACGCGTTTTATTTTCCATTTTATAAATTAGAGGCATCTCATACATTTTATTCGACAAGTAAGTCATTCTGCACCTTAATGTTTCATACATTTCTGACAGCTCATTTATGTCATTTGAGACCCATAATCTTATCTATTTCAGAACAAATATTTAAGAACATATATTTCACCTATCTAACATGTGATTTCATAAACGACACTTTTTTTATGAAATTCATTCTACGAATTTCTTGTATCTCAAATAATTTATTCTGACACATTTATGGTCACACATCTCATTTCATAAATTTCAAGTCCTTTCATAAGTTTTAGGATGTTAACAATATCCATCTCAAGAGTGCAGTAACAAACTTCTAGCATCTCATATAGTCCATTTCATAAATTACAGGACATGAATTTACTCATCTCATCAATTCTATTTCAAGAGGCCAATATATATCATACAATTCATGTCATAAATTATAGGATATGAACATTACTCATCTCATGAATTTATTCTCGTGAATTTCAAAAATCTAAAAAATCTCATTTTATGAATTATGGGAGAAGAGCTTTATTGATCTCATGAATTCCATTTCTGAAATCCAATGAATATCTTAAAAATCACATCATGAATTATATGGCATGAATATTATCCATTGCTTGAATTCTATTTAATAAATCTAAAACATACTATAAAGATGATACCATGAATTGTAGAAGTAACCTTATTCGACACATGTATTCACTCTTATTAATGTACGAAAATAATCTCAAAATTTTATTTCATAAACTCTTCATTTTCCATAGATTATCCACGACATTTCCTTTCATACATTTCAGACCAAATGAGGAAGCTTTCATAAATTCAGTCTCATAAATGTATAAAAACCTCATATATCTTATTTAATTAGTTCATTTGACATAGGTTATCTAATGTATTTCCCTTCATACATTTCAGACCAAATGAGGACACTTTCATAAATTCAATCTCATAAATATATAAAAATCTCATATATTTTATTTAATTAGTTCATTTGACATAGGTTGTCTATTGCATTTCCTTTCATACATTTCAGAGCAAATGAAGAGGCTTTCATAAATTCAGTTTCATAAATGTATAACAAACATATATATTATTTCATCAGCTCGTTTGACAGGTTTCCTGGCGCATTTCACTTCATACATTTCAGACCAAATGAGGACGCTTGAGGGACACTTGCTAAAAATAACGACAATGCCTTTCTTCCCTTACATCAATTTCAAACTGGACTTGGAGAACCTCGACAAACCGGTAGTGCTGTTGGACTCCTTAGACCAGAGAATAGTCGAGGCACTTTCTCCTGCTCTGAATTTCACGTAAGGTTTAGCGTTATATATATATATATATATATATATATATATATATATATATATATATATATATATAATATATATAATATATGTATGTATGATATATATATATATATATATATATATATATATATATATATATATATATATATATATATATATATAATATATATATATATCCCAGAGATTAATACACAAACGGTCAGTTAGGTATGGACAACAGAACTCAGCTATTTTCAACAATATAAATGAACATAACCATAGAATAAACTGGACTTTGTCACATATAATTTATAGCAGCAACTCCCGGTACAAGAATCAAATGATGGAATCAGCCTTAATAAAATAGAGGCAGGCAATGAACATCTCAAAAGGAGCATCGGATTCAGATGTGATCGACAAGATTTTCATTCAACCAACGCTTAAGAAGATTAAAGGAAGATTATCAGTGGGGGTGACCTAAATTGGCTTACCTGTGGATGGATCTCTTGGTATAAATATCGCCTTTTCTGTAAACTTTTCTCATTCTTCTACCTGAAAAGGGAGACAGCAGTCTCTGAAATATAGTACTTTTCTCTCTATATTTTGGTGTTTTATGGGCTCCTTTTATTAGATGGAAGTAAGTTGTAACAGAACATTTTTCAGCCAATTATGGAATTCAACCGCCTTTCCACGATTCTTCACTTATTTCCAGAAGTCAATCCAGTTTTTCGCAAGTTTGAGAAAGAACTGATCAGACTATGGCTGAAAAATCAAAATAACTTTTTGGATGAATGCCTCAAGAAACAAGTACTACCAAAATTGTACGGATTCGGGAGATGGACTCTGCAATTGGACCCCGTCCCTCTCTCACATAAGATTTTCCTGCAGGAAATAATCACCAACACAAAAAATGACATCTTCGTACTACGCAGAGTTATTAATGGAACTCAGTCTAATCTTCGCCTCCTAACTACGGACCACATATACAGGTATCTGATTTCATTCTGTTTCGACCTTGCTGCCTATAATAGCGTGACTCATTCCAACAGACTTTTACGCAAATTAAATAACTTAATAAGCAATAGCGCAAGGAATAATCTTAAGCAACAAGACAAAGTTTTAAACTTATCCAACACCCCCCTTACTGTAAATCAACATTTAGTTTTAAATCTAGGCTTATCCTTTGCCCTTATGCCAGACCACAAAAACAACCTAGACCATAGTGGCTTTTGATAAATTCATATCTGACAGAAACTACAGCCGTGAAGAGATATGTTAAAAAGGAGTGTTACTAAATGCTTTAACTGACTTTCATAAGAAATATCCTATTCCCCGTAGATTTATGATAGCCATCCTCTCGCTAAATAAAGTGAGATGTTATAAAAAGTAGATCCGACAAAGACGGCAAAATCGTAATAATGGACAAAGACTTCTACCTCGACAAAATCAACCAACTCCTTAGCGACACAAACACTTACGACAAACTAACGAACAATCCCCTCCAAAACGTCCTCACAGAATTTTTTTCGGAAAGTAAGATTAATTGGCCAAGACAAAAAGAGTATTGAACTATTAGAGAAATTTAAGGTAATTAATCCTAAACTACCCTACTTTTATGGCCTTCCCAAAACTCACAAAGACAATCTTCCATTCAGACCCATCGTTTCATGTGCCGGAGCTTTCAATTACAAAATTTCAAAATGGTTAGCTGGCCTCCTTTCCCCTTTTTTAGGCACTTTTTCTCCCAGTCACATTAAACATTCGGAAGATTTTTGTCACAAATTCAGAGAAGCACACATACCAGTTCACAACATAAAACTTTTAAGCCTTGATGTAGATTCCCCATTTACAAAAGTACCAATACAGGACGTTCTTCAGTTTTTGAGGGAAAAATTATCCCCTTATTCAGATCATTTCCCATTAGCGCTTGACAAAATGATATAGTTAGTTGACTTATGTGCATCTAATAACGTATTTTCATTCGGGGAATCATTCTATAAGCAAAAATTCGGGTGTAGTATGGGTAGTCCTTTAAGTCCTGTTTTAGCCAATCTGTACATGGACTACTTTAAAACTACATTAATAAATGCAATAAAACACAAAAACATGCTATGGACGAGATATGTAGATGATATTCTAAAATTTTGGGATAATAAATGGGGACAATTTTAATTAATTCCTTTCAAAATTAAACGCATTAGTCCCCAGCATCAAATTTAAAGTTAAATGGGAAGCAGACAACAAAATTCCTTTTCTTGATGTTTTAATAATCAGAGACACGACAGAATACAAATTTACCATATACAGAAAACCAACGTTCTCACTTTCATACATTCACTACTTTAGATATCACGACATTGCTATCAAGATAGGTGTAGCCAGCAACCTATTCTTAAGAGCCTTACGATTTTGTTCCCTAGATTTCCTGGAAAAAGAATTTGAACTAATTCATAAGCAACTTTTGTCTTTATGGTATCCTGACCATATAATTGAGAAAGCAATTCACAAAGCAAAAGTAATTTTCCACCAACCCCCTCAAGACAAGACGAGATACACACCCAACAATAAAATAAATATTCCACACCTGGACAGGATTAAGACGGTGACTCGGACCCTCGGAAAATCTAACCCTTTTGCATTTACTTACCCCAACACCTTAGCCAAATCCCTGATTAACGTCCAACAAAAGACATCCCCCAAGGACACAGGATTTTACGAAATCCTATGCCATGACTGTGATCAATCTTACATCGGATTTACAGGAAAATTACTTCCCCAGAGATTAATGCAACACAAATGGTCAGTTAGATATGGACAACAGAACTCAGCTATTTTCAACCATATAAATGAACATAACCATAGAATAAAATGGAATTTGTCACATATAAATTATAGCAGCAACTTAATAAAAGAGAGGCAGGCAATGAACATCTCAAAAGGAGCATGGGATTCAGATGTGATCGACAAGATTTTCATTAAACCAACGCTTAAGAAGATTATCAGCAGGGGTGACCTAAATTGGCTTACCTGTGGATGGATCTCTTGGTATATATACCACCTTTTCTGTAAACTTTTCTCATTCATCTACCTGAAGAGGGAGACAGCAGTCTTTGAAACATAGTATCTTTCTCTCTTTATTTTGGTGGTTTTATGGGCTTCTTTTATTATATATAATTAATATATATATATATATATATATATATTCAATTAATCAGTAAATCAGCCTAATGTTAAAACCTGGATGACCAGTTTTCTCTAAAAGGAATAAAATGATGCAAAGCTAATTGCTACCTTTGTTGTCGTCGTCACTTTTCCCACCATTTACTAAGCAAAAGAAAAATGAGTCCGAGACAAGTTCCATGCGCGCAACAGTTCCAAGGAACGTCGGAGCCCAAGGAACAGTGGAACTCGAAGAATGGTTCTGAGGAAAAAATATAGTATATACGCCTAGTTACCCTGAAACTGCTTGCTTGTTTATGTAGAAAAATATCAACCATAATCTGGTGGGAGCCCGACAAGCTCAGATACTTCCATTCCACCCGCAGGTACGAGATCCGCCCTCCACTGGATCTGTTGATCGGGAACCTTTTGAAGAACGGAACCTGGACAGGGCTCTTCGGAGACATGCAACGAGGCCGAGCAGACTTCACTTTTACCACCTCCACCAATACGGAGAAACTGACCCTCACAGACCTCGTCAGGACAATCGAGGCTGATACTCTGGCCATCGTGTCACTGAAACCTCAGCTCCTGCCTCAGTACCTGGTCATTATCCGCCCATTTACCCGTAAGTATGGAAATTATCCGACCCTTTACCGGTAAGTACGTGTTGTTTGTGAAGTAATCCATCCTTTACCGGTAAGCATGGGGTGTTTGCGAGCAGTTGTTTTCGTTTATTGAAAAATCTGGATTTAGATGCTTATATTAGCTGTGGTTAGATGAGCTGCTACGCCATTATGCCATCATAGAAGTCGACTATGCTTATAGATTTCCAATACTGCTTCTACTCCTGAAGTCTGGAATAGGCTTTTAGTTTGAGCAGGGATAAATCCAGCAAGTATTAGTAGTCTTTCAGTCCACTGGCTTTCTTTTTCTGCCCTTTTCTCATTTTTTTCTGCAAGAAAAATGACAATTGCTCAGTGAGACTGACTCAACTGATTATCAGAGCTTAGGACCTGTTGGATTATTCGCTCGAGCTTGGAACTAACTTCACTTGTGACCATCTTGTCTTATGTTCGCCATGTTTTCCAATTCTGATTTAGGACTAGCATGTTGTCTGTTTATTTAGCTGCAACCTTAGGTAATAACCAGCTTGATTGCATTTATCTGAAATCAAGGACTAACTTGACTATTTATGTAGGGAAGAGCGTATCTGTTTTAATCGAGGATATAATCTGCAGATCTGTTATTTATTTATACATTAATTTATTCTATTTACTTATTTATTCATCTATTTATTCATTTATTTATTCATTCATTCATTTTTTCAGGACAGGATAGTAATAATAGACTTCAGTCCAAATAGATTTTACTCTGGCAATCATTGTTTCATTTACTTTCAGTGGAGGTCTGGATCTATCTCATCATCAGCATCATGCTTTGGGGAGTGGCATTATGGCTGCTCGAGAGGACGAGGTCAAATATGACGGGGGACAAAAGTATGTCTCTCGATTGGTCCATCTTCTACAGCTGGGCCGTGATGCTGGACGACACTCCGTATAACGCTCCCAGATACACGTCGGGGCAGGTTAGTCTCTTCTGTCTGTGTCGTGCTAATGCATTGCTTAATCACTTTACTACATATTGTAGATTTGAGAATCATCCAGAGACCCTCCTCTCATCTTCAGAATTAATCAGGATCTTATTTCTGAGCATTGTGTTCATCGCAGAACGAGAATCCTTCATATCGCCAGACACAACTTAGCTTCCCAACGTGATATTCATTTCTTTAAAACGAAAATATTTTTCAGATGCTACTTGGTTGGTTCCTGGTGGCTTCCCTGGTCATTTCGACCGTCTACAGGTCAGCCTTGGTGGCTTTCCTGTCAGTCCAGAGTAAAACGAAGCCGATTGACAGCTTCCAGGACCTTGTAAGCCGGAGTTCGTGGCGCTGG
>NC_087217.1:23860287-23867787 GCF_015104395.2 Macrobrachium nipponense
ACATGTTATGTTGAGTTTTTACAACAACAACAACAATAATAATAATAATAATAATAATAATAATAATAATAATAATAATAATAATAATAATAATAATAATAATAATAATAATAATAATAATTCCGTTAACTAATCGAACTCCATATATATATATATATATATATATATATATATATACATATATATATATATATATATATATATATATATATATATATATATATATATATATATATATGTATATATATATATATATATATATATATATATATATATATATATATATATATATATATATATATATATATATATATATATAATATATATATATATATATATATATATATATATATATATATATATATATATATATATATATATATATATATATATATATATATATATATATATATATATATATATATATATATATATATATATATATATATATTTCTTAAGCCTGTGGTAAAGTAAATGTATTTAATCAGAAAATGGATCTTCAATAAGAAATAAACTAAGAATCAATGCAATCTTGTGTTGTGATTCAAAGTACAATTGTATTACTTTTACCCATTTCCAGTACGTTCCCACTGGGAATGCATTTTGCGAATTGACTTCCTACTTGCTATGTTGCATATTTTTTGCGTTATAAATGATAATACTAATAGTTTTATTTCTTAAATTTTATTTCCTGGCGCAAGAGATGATACCCAACACTGAAGAGTAACATTTGTATCTTTGATGACTAAGAATCTCTGGTGATTTCAACGCTGCCTTAGGAAGTGAACGAAAAGTTCAAAATAAAATAAAACGGAAAAAATCTTTTCTCTCTTTCGGATGGCCTCCAACTCATCTCCCTCCTCCTCCTCCTCCTCCTCCTCCTCTTCCGGCAATTCAAATAAGGGCTGGGTAATCTTTGACACTTTGAGAAGGAGCGAATAAGTTTCTCCATGAAGAACAGCAGGCAGGCGATGCTATGGCCCAGCAGCACGGCTAGAAAGACACCTAACAGGTGATCCAGTGTTAGCGTGAGGTCATTCCGTTCCTGGAAGATAGTGGATACGATGATGACTATAGACAGTGACTTTGTGTCATTTCTGCAAGAAAATTTTCTTTTTCATCCAATTTTATACTCACACACACGTTACTTTACAGCTATTTATTTACAAAAAAAAGGCCCTTGCTGGCCTGGAGAAAAGGGTAACTTATATATATCTCTCCCAAATGGATAGCTGGCTACAATGTAACTGGATGAAAGCTGGTTTCATAAACTTGGGTAATGCACACTTGCGGGCAGAGAGACATGACACGTGGCTCCGGGAATCTGGAAAAGAATGCCAGATTAAACAAGATAAAAGGGAAAAAATGACTTCTTGTTTTGATTAATTAATTCTCTAATACTGGGGAGAAGGAACTTTTAATGGTTCACTGAAGTATGCAATGACTTCATTGGTCTGGGACGATCACACAAGGGGAAGCATGCGGCCATGAGGCAGTGAGAGGGAACAAAAGGATGAATTCCTTTTGGGGCTGGAAATTGAATTGGGAGAATGAGGATCAAATGATAATAGGATGGGAGAGACTGGCAATATGCTGTTCCACAAGACGTACCTGGATGTCGTGTTCAGTGTGGACCTTTGTAGAAAAGCGTGGCCTCCCTTTGTCTGAGGCCTGGGTCGATCGGCGCGCCACTCACACCCTGGATAGGCCTAACAGGAAGGCAGGTGGCAATGGACATCCGTCCGAGGTCACGTCTCGCAGCCGACTGAGGCAGAACGCAGGCTCTCTGCTTGGGTGTTGGGATTCAGCTTAACCCCCCACGAGCAAGGCAAATCCTGGAAACAAGACATACAGCCAGCAGAGGGGTCACAGGAAAGAGAGCTTAAGATATAGGTCTAAGAAGTACCAATCTGCCTACATCCTTCCCTTTTGAGATACGTCCCTAAAGCTGACAAAAGACTACTTTCCCCCAACTGGGGAACCCCCTATCTCTGGCTGGCGGGTTTTGGGTTTCCCGCGTTTTACTAAAAATCAGCTGATATTCTAAAGAAATGGCTGCCGTTTTCCAAATCAAATTAATTAATTGATATCTGGGTAGACGAACGATCTATAAACGTCACAGCTCCCCCTGTTAAGAAGGCATTCACTCCCTTTCGGGCGTGAAGGTCTTGGCTTAAATAAATTGATCGTCTCGACTACCCAGTTCTCCTACTCCAACTTGAAGTTTTTGAGCAGCGATACAGCTAACGACAGTGGCCTACCTAACTTATAGGTGGAGATGCTAAGTGTACTAACTTAATGTAGTAATGTAGTCTAGCCTAAGTAATAACTACGGGTTGTCTGTGACGACAGTCTACTCTACCCCTAGATAAGGTTACTTGAAAATTCTACTTGCTACTAACCTAATGCCCTGGTACTAAATCATTAGCCTAACCTACTCAATACAGTTAAAGGGAGACGCAATCATTCCAGAGTGTGGTACGCACAGCAGTAATGTGTCGCCGGAATTGTTAAAATACATGAGGTGAGGTAATGAAGCGTGAGGATGATGAGTGGTTAGTGCATTACCAGGATGGAAATGTAATGAGGTAATTATATTTAAGTGAAGGTTAGTATCACCATTTCTAAGGGTTAGAGGGTTAGTTCTACTGGCAGAGATCAGGCTGGCTACCTTCTCTAGGTAGGTGCCAGGATCACTCTGCAATTGAATGCGACACTGTACCTTGGGCACAGGTGTCAAGGAGAGCATGTGGCTCTTTGGTTAGTGTGTTAATGATTTGCTACGTCCCTTCTTCTTCTCCTTCTTATTCATCCAGGACCTGGCTATACCAGTCCTAGGAGTAGACGGAGGCACCGACTCTGGGGAAAGGCCAGAAATGCCGGCAGGAGCAGAGGCAGTGGTAGCCTGAGGGATTGCAGGAGAACACCCTACTTCGGTATCTGCAGCAACCGTCGTAGAGGTGGAACCTACTGCAGGGGAGGCCTCATTTCAGCTGCTGGGACAGCCGTCGTAAGGGGAAAACTCCAGGCTGACTCCGTGTCGGGCAGTTCCTGGTTTTCCAGAGGAGGTATGAAGGTTAGGTCTGCCGGAGGTTCATCCTCGGGCGTCAGTGGTGAGGGTGAAGAAGACTCATGGACTTTGGATTGGCCATGGGCTGCGATAAGCTCCATGCCGGTTGGAGGATCTCCTGTAGGAGGATCCTTGATAAGGTTAGGCGCCGGCGCTAGCTCGGGGCCAGGCGCAGAAGTCAAGTTCTGTGGTGGCTCTACGTCCAGGCTCGACTGAGCTTGGCACTGCTCAGTGCTGCCAAGTGGCACTGGCAGAGAGTTGAGGTCGACTGGACCTGTGGTGGGTACCGGAGGTGCAATACCTCTCAGCGTGCACTTGGAAATGGGAGACAGAGGCTCCTGTCTCTTTTGGAAGGCTAAGCCTTGTGGAAAATGGACAGTGTCCACTGCTGGTAGTCGGCTAGGGCACCTAGGCCAATTCGTGGAGTGCCCTAGTACGTTGCAGGTTTTGCAACGGAACTGTGAATGATCAATCTCCCTCCTTGGTAGCGGGGGAGACTGTTGGTGGACGTACTTCCTGGAGGAAGTAGAATTTCGATAACTCCTTGCTTTGGAGTGATTTGTTGAGGGGTTAGGACCCCTAGGCTTTGTGGAATGCGAGGGAGACTTCATGTCTTGCCCTAGGAGGAGGTCGTAACCTCCGGGAATGTAGCTTGCAACTGCAAGAGTACATACTCTGGAGAAATTAGGTCTGGTGACCCTCAATTGGACAGTCGGAAGGATCAGCTTGATATGGTTAATACCTTCAATGGTTATTAAATGACGTCTATCGACGTTAGCCCCTCGGGGGATTCGATCTTCCCGTATCAGGGAGATTTGAGCGCAAGAGTCGTCGTAGGCTCTGACGTGGCTTGGCTGATAATGGCTTTGGAGGGGTGTGACGGTTATAGGGCCCTTAGCTGGGGTCCTAGTGAAGAGGGATTTGTAACAGCTATTGTGATGGCAGGAATATTAAAATTTGCGCACCCTCCATAGTTGGCAGACATTGTGACCCTTGCGGCAGAACGTTCCAGAACCTCTTCCGTGGCACTGGACGGTAAGGGGCCGAGATGGCCTCACAGGTTGCGAGTCTGTGGAGTCACCAAGGCTGGCAGTGTGCTCTGGCACAGGTGAAGAGTCCTCTCTGGCAGTGATTTGAGGTAGGGAGGTTAAGGAAACCTCCGTTGAATCATCCTCGGAAGCAAGTCCGGGGTTAACTGGTGGGCTTACCTCTTCCAAAGTGGAGGAGGTAGGCGGTAAGATGGTAAGAGGCTGAGATGATGTGGAAGAAACGTCTGGCTCTGACACTGGGTCAGGGCCAGGTTCACAAATAAAAGGGATGTCTGGGACATCGGAGGCACTAGCCTCTGAATCTAAAATTGAGGTTTGATTATGAGGCATGCTGCAGGGATCCAGTGCACCTGGTAGTGGGAGCTGCGTCTAGGGGAGATACAGCTTAAGTAGATCTCGGCCGAATATCACCTGATAAACATCATGAAATTGGTCAACTACGCCCAGGCGGTACAATGTGGTTTCCCTGGTCTCCTGGTCCAGAAAGGGCATGTCTACATTCAGAAGGACCGAAGGAACAGAATAGAAGTTACTGTCAATCCATTCAAACTGAATTTCTTCGTTCGTCTGGATTTTGGCACCCATAGGCAATGCCTTTCTGGAAAATAAGGGAGACCTGGGCTTCGGTGTCGGCCATGACTTGTACCCACTGATAGGCCATAGAGACTGTTCACCAGGCAGGGCTACATGGTAGCCTTGGAGAAGTTCACCCTGGAAGCTCTCCTCCCAAGGTAGAGACCGACTTGGGCACTGGTCGGAATCCACAGCATGCCCACGCACACAACAAGTGGTGCAGAACCTCCGCAACCACCTCTTACCGGGAGTCCAGCTCATGGTCTGGGGCTTAGAAACTAGCCGAGAGATTTCGTCATCTAGGAGAGCTAGCTCATGCTTTCTCTCTTCTTCTCTTTCCTTTCTCTCTGCTTCTCTTTCTTCCTTTTCTTGCAGGTGCGCAGCAGCCTGCTGCGCCTTTATCCACTGGTCAAGTGCTGGTCCAGTGTAACCGGCCTCCTTGCCTAGAGTAATGAGGGCTCCGAGCTTCTCTAGCTCTATGGCAAAGAAGTCGCAGGAAGCAGGGGAAGACATTTCCCTTAGGCTGCAGTAGAGGCTCTGATGAAAATGAAAATAATGGCCAGGAAGGGTACTGAATGGAATGGGAGTGCCTACTGTGGAAAGCGGCACTCACTTGGAAATGGGTTCTGCGACGTGGTAATGACAAGTCTGAAAAGACTGGGTGCTCGGTGGCACTTTGTGAATGGCACCTTCTGATGAGGTGAAAAAATCGAATGAAGTGTGCTGCGTACGTCACACTTTTGGGCGTTCCCAACTTGGGAGACGTTGGAATGGGCTACCTGTAGGTCCAATACAGGTGCGGCACTTTCGGAGGCGTTCCTTGGTTGAGTGATCCAAAATGGTGGATACTCTAATGAATGGGCGTTCCATAGGATGGACCCGCAGGTATAGGGCTACCTGTACGTCTGTACAGGTGCGATGGCACTTCAGGAGGCGTTCCTTTGATTGGTCCGAAGGATCACTGATCCTCGTATACGGACATTAATGAATTGGGCGTTCCGTAAGGACGGACACGCAGGTTTGACAGCACTTAGGGCTGGCATTGCGGCACTTTGGGGAGGCGTTCCCTTGATTGGGTGATCCGGGATAGCGGATTCACTAATGGATTGGGCGTTCCGTAAGGACGGACACGCAGGTTGGACAGCACTTAGGGCTGGTATTGCGGCACTTCGGGAGGCGTTCCCTTGTTGAGTGTTCCGAAGGATCACTGACCCTTGTACACGGACACACTAATTACTGGGGCGTTCCGTAAGGACGGACACGCAGGTTTAATGGCTACCTGTACGGCCTGTACAGGTGCAATGGCACTTATGAGGAGGCGTTCCTTGGAGCACTGGTATCGTGCTGGTGTGTCCCGGACACTACATGCAGTATACTTAAATATACTGAAGTGAAATGGCACTGCTCATGGCAGAGGGTAATAGGGGAGGAGAGAAAGTAAAAGGTGGGAGTACTTCAGCAGCCAGTCGATGGACAGTGTCAAGAATTAGTGGCACTGTAAAATGGTAAGACCTGACGTGCACTGGTGGTGGCCAGTCCTAAACTGGTAACGACTTCCCTGTCTGGAAGTAATGAATTTGCGTGGCACACTGTGCGGATTGTGCTTGCGGTATACGCAAGTCTTTTGTGATAAAAGAAAATGAAAAGACCACTCGGGCAACGACAGGTAATGATAATTGAAAATGCTCGGTCCCTCGCTGAAGTACTCGATAAATGGAATAAATAAATGCTTGCAAACTGCAATGGACACATGCGCGTACGTATCACGCTGTGTAAATGAAAGACACAAGAGACTAAAATAATGTTAACTCTGCATGCTATAATTAATGGTAAGATGTAGTACTCTTGGCTTCGTGAATTTCTGGGTTCTGGTTTTCTCTCTCTCTCTCTCGTCTCTCTCTCTCCTCTCTCTCTCTCTCGGAGAGGGTGAAAAATGATATATGAATGAACTCCCTTATATTTGAATTGAACTACTAATGTTAGTTTAATATGACGCAACTTGCGTTAAATTATCTACTTACGTTAACGTTTTTAATGAAAGAATTGCTTTTGATAACGTTTTATGAAAATGATAATGCGCTCGTGGTGAACGATTTTATGTTACTAGTAGCGGCTCGCGCTTATGAAATGATTTGCGTTTTAATATGAAATGTACAAAGACACGTTTTACGTTAACAATTCTTGTAAGTGACTCTACTTTTAAGATTTACGTTAACTTTACGTAAGGACAAGTGAAAATGACGAGGTAAGGATTTTAAGATGAAAATGTTTAGCAAACAATTGTAAAAAGAAAAGGTTACGTTAAGTGGCTGAAGAATGTTAATGAAACTTTCGCTCAGCGAACGAGTGAGCGATGCGAGGTGAAACACGTGAGTGAGCTGGCCAGCACGGGCTAGCAGCACGGTAGGCTAGCAGTGATGGCAAATCAGCTGATTCTCTGTAAATGCGAAAGCAATTTACAACACAAAATTCTACTTTCTTATTCAAGGCGAATTACGTTAATTTCTCTGGCAGAACGATAGATACTAGTACCGAGATTGATATTATTTACGTTAAAACTTCGAGACTTACGTTACTTTTCTTAAATTCTTTAGATAATGCTGAAAGAGATAACAAACATGGCTGCCGCTGTGAGTGAAAATGAAGGCTGGATGAGACCGCGCAGGCGCGAGAGTGCGCGAAGCTGAATTAAGCTGAGAGGTAAGCGGTTACCAACACTTGGAATGAAAACTAAGTTAAAAATGAATTCCCTAACATATCACAGGCAAAAGAATTGTATACTTCTTTTGCCGTAACTATTAGTAAAAC
>NC_087217.1:23872787-23884304 GCF_015104395.2 Macrobrachium nipponense
CATAAGATAGTGTGGCGTATGAATGCGGAGTCAATTACCCAAGACCTGTTGACCTTGGCTTGACTCACTCACGGAGAGAAAAATTTTTTTTTTGGAATGAGTTGTTAATCAGGACATATTAAAAAAAGATAGACCGATTTCCCTGTTAAACCCAAACACGGTCACAGAAACTGGATTGAGCTAGTTTCTCAGTACATATAAAATGAGAGCGATGATAGCCTCGGGCGGTATACTATGTACGCCTGCACACATGATTATGCATGGTGATTTGTATATAAATAGGTCGGTTTCCTTAATCACAGCTCATTCGGAACAGACGGCTACAGGTCAGCAATCTAGAATTAAGGTAAGTAAAATTTTAGACGACAATCCTAAGTACCATATTGGCCCAGTGAACAGCGTATAGTACTTTACTTACGCTTAGTAACAACTACGGGTGGAACAGGCAAAGTCTATGTATTATTAATTAATAAGTCTATTTTATAACGTGAACAACATTGGAGTAAAATATATATATATACATATATATATTTATATATATATATAATATATATATATATATGTATATATATATGGAGTATTGTGCTGTCGAACACTTTCACTGTCGTTATAGTGGCCTTGACAGTGAGACGAAATTCCTAGAAGTTTGTAGATATACGATTCTTTGCGTTTGGTCTAATTTTGTTGTGAGATACGAACTAACTTTATGTTAAAATACTATATATATATTTAGCTCAATGCTTGTACAGAAATCTTTCCTAAATATTGAGTTAATTACTCAAACTGTGCAAAGTAAAAGGAGGAGAGAGAGAGAGAGAGAGAGAGAGAGAGAGAGAAATATTTTGGTTTGAAATCAGCTGTTCTAACCGAGATTATTTCGCCATTGTATAAGTATACTAATAATAATAATAATAATAATAATAATTACGTCTCTAATACAAATCGCATTGCAACTTGCTAGTTTTTTTTCCGCGTTTTGCATAGTTTTTTTTTTCTACAAGTGGACGTTTGTCCTGGAATGCATTTCATACGCGTAAGACGTAAACAAACAGCGCTCAAAATGGCAGCCGTTGCTAGCTAGCTATACGAGTCGAAATAGTTCTTCTGTCTTCTGTGTGGCCTCTTTTTTTTTCACGCTCAAACGGGTTTTCAGACAAGTTTCCGAGAAATACAGCATATCTTGTAACAGCCTGACAATTCTTGGGCTATCATTAAATGATCAGTGCGCTGTGTGTGAGAGAAACCAGCTCCAATACGTAGGCATGTCTTAGAACAATTGCCGAAATACTGTTTTCAAAAGTGGCGATAGGGTATACCACCATTCCCTACGTAACGCATCCTCCTAACATTGTTGGTGATAAACGGAGCTAAAGACCTTTTCTACTCCGATGTCAGAAGGATGCGTTATAATGTACTTTTCTTGAGGGTGGTATATCATGATCGTACATCATGGTCCTGTACCACTCGTTTTTTTAAGTGATATGAGACAAACAAATACTTAAAAGTCTATATAAAAGAATGACGAGTTCCTGGAGGCACCTTTATGGCCAAACCTAGAACATTAATGAACTTTTACATTCTGAAAAAATTAAACAATTCTTTCATATAAGAATAGATTTACAACCAACCACTTGGACATTCTTTAAGCAAATTTCTAAAATGATTAAAAAGAAAGTCTTAACATTCTGAATAATAATAAAATTGTATTATTTTCCTATCCTATCTTTATTATTATTTATTATTATTAAAAGAAACCTATACTATCCCAATATATCACCAATAGATGGTTAGTAAAAATATTCCTAGCCAAATGTATAAATTCAATTGTGCTGTGGTCGATACTAATAGGTCCATACTCTGTAACTATATTGAAAATAACATTTTCAGTATTCCTAAAACCTTTCCATCTAATATGGTATAAATTTAAGCTGTGTGATTAGCATTGATGCAGAGAGGATTTTCTCTTACAGTGAATCTGAATAAATCTCTACACAGACTTGCTCTTGCTTGCTTGCTTAGCACTAAAGAAACACGAGCTGTCATAATGATGCGGCAGCAGTGTAGTAGTCCTATTTTGCTAGTATATCTAAAGTGTGTGTACTCATCCACCATCGCATACTTGGGGTAAAATTAGGCAAAGATCGATCGATACTGGCTACCCTCTCACTAGGCTTCTTTAGAAATTGTTAAGGATAGTCCAAAGTTAGGTAGTAGGTTAGTTAAGAGGCCAAGCAAGTCCTAATAAGTTTTCCATGAAGAATTTTATATTTATCAAAAATATTCATATTTCCTTATTCAAAGCTAGATTAGCTAATCTCTGGTAGGTCTTTTTAATCTAAGAGATCATACGTATGATCAGCAGTGGAAATTTCCACGAGAGAAAGGTATTTGAATGTAGAATACAAGAGCACTACTACTTCAGTTAGCAATCATCATCTTTTTGAAAAGGTTATTTGAATAGTGAAAGGATTTTCCCAGAACCCTTGCAACTATACTTAAACTTTTTTCAAAAAACACTCGAATGGAGAATACAGTTGAAAAGACTGAATTTGATCGATAGGTATACTATATGATATATGAACCTAGAATAAAGGTCGACTCTTTTATTCGGCATTTCTAACCTTCTCATAAGCTTAGCCTATATGGTAGCTATTGTGTTAGAGTCTTTCGAAAGGAGGAATGATCTTTCAAATATCCTCGCGACTACTTAAACTTTTTAAAATGACTTTTGGATGAAGAATGCAACAACCACCCTCCTTAGCTAGCTAGCACTCTGATATTTCCAAAAAAAAACATAAAACTCAATTAATATATAGTATCCATTACTCTGATTAAGAATAAATCCAAAGGGAGAATATATATTTGGTTTTTTTCTCTTTTAGGAAGCTCTCATATACACCGTTTTAAAAAGACCGAATCAAAAAAAATGAAATATCACACGATGTTTTAAAAGACGAGATACCTCCCTTGCGACTACTTAATCTTTTAAAAATGACCTTTTGAATAAAGAATAGTTATTAATCTTTTTGAAAAAACTTAGAGCAAATGATTTTTACATATATATATATACTATTTTTAAAAAGACTTTGAATAAAGAATAAACCAACTCCACGCCAGTTATTAATCCTTTTGAAAAGACTTATGATAGAGAAATGATTTTTAAATTCCTTGTGATTACTTAAACTTTTTAAAATGACTTTTGAATAAAGAATAGTTATTAATCTTTTTGAAAAGACTTATGATAGAGAAATTATTTTTACACACATATATATATATTTATATAGATATATAACTCCTGAATGAAGAATACAGTTATTAATCCTTTTTGAAAAAACTATTTGAATAGAGAGATGGTTTGTCCAATCCTCACGACTACTCAACTTTTTTAAAGGACTTTTGAATAAAGAATACAACCTCCACTTCAGTTATTAATCCTTTTGAAAAGACTTATGATAGAGAAATTATTTTTCCAATCCTTGTGATTACTTAAACTTTTTAAAATGACTTTTGAATAAAGAATAGTTATTAATCCTTTTGAAAAGACTTATGATAGAGAAATGTTTTTTCCCAATCCTTGCGACTACTTAAACTTTATAAAATGACTTTTGAATAAAGAATATAGTTATTAATCTTTTTGAAAAGACTTATGATAGAGAAATGATTTTTACACACACATATATATATTTATATAGATATAGATATATAACTCCTGAATGAAGAATACAGTTATTAATCCTTTTTGAAAAAAACTATTTGAATAGAGAAATGATTGTTACAATCCTTGCGACTACTCAAACTTTTTAAAATAAAAAGAACTTTTAAATAAAAGAATACAAACTTCCCCTCCAGTTATTAACCTTTTGGAAAAGGACTTATGATAGAGAAATAGTTTTTCACCTAATAATTTGCGCTACTTAAACTTTTTTAAAATGACCTTTTTGAATAAAGAATAGTTGATTAATCTTTTTGGAAAAGACTTATGATAGAGAAATATTTTTTCCTAATCCTTGGCGACTACTTAAACTTTTTTAAATGACTTTTGAATGGAAAATAGTTATTAATCTTTTTTTTTTTTTTTTTTTTTTGAAAAGACATGATAGAGAAATGATTTTTACACATATATATATTTATATAGATATAGATATATAACTCCTCAATGAAGAATACAGTTATTAATCCTTTTTGAAAAAACTATTTGAATAGAGAGATGGTTTGTCCAATCCTTGCGACTACTCAAACTTTTTAAAATGACTTTTGAATAAAGAATACAACATCCACTCCAGTTATTAATCCTTTTGAAAAGACTTATAATAATAGAGAAATTATTTGCCCAATCCTTGGGACTACATAAACTTTTAATAAAGAATACAGTTATTAATCTTTTTGAATGATAGAGAAATTATTTTCCCAATCCTTGCGACTACTCAAACTTTTTAAAATGACTGTTGAATGAAGAATAGTTATTAATCCTTTTGAAAAAAAAAAGACATGATAGAGAAATGATTTTTACACACATATATATATTTTATATAGATATAGATATATAACTCCTGAATGAAGAATACAGTTATTAATCCTTTTTGAAAAAGACTATTTGAATAGAGAAATGATTGTCCAATCCTTGCGACTACTCAAACTTTTTAAAAAGACTTTTAATAAAGATACAACTTCCACGCCGTTATTAATCCTTTTGAAAAGACTTATGATAGAGAAATAGTTTCCTAATCTTGCGACTACTTAAACTTTTTAAATGACTTTTGAATAAGAATAGTTTTTAACTTGTTTGAAAGACTATGATAGAGCATAGTTTTTCTAATCTTTGCACCCTACTTAAACTTTTTAAAATGACTGTTGAATAAAGAATAGTTATTAATCCTTTGAAAACCTTATGATCGAGAAATATTTTTTACACACATATATATATATATAGATATAGATATATAAACTCCTGAAAGAAAATACGTTTATTAATGAGCAAAACTATTTTTGAATTTAGAAATGGTTTTTTGTCCCAAATCCTGCGACTACTCAAACTTTTTACTTTTTAAAATAGAATACTTTCCACTCCAGTTATTAATCCTTTTGAAAAGACTTATGATAGAGAATAGTTTTCTAATCCTTGCACTACTTAAACCTTTTTTAAAGACTTTTGAAATAAAGATAGTTATTATCCTTTTTGAAAAGACTTATATGAGAAATAGTTTTTTCCTAAATCCTTGCGACTTCTTAAACTTTTTAAAAGACTTTTGAATAGAGAATAGTTATTATCTTTTTGAAAAGCTTATATAGAGATTTTTACAACATATATATTTTATATAGATATAGATATAACTCCTGAATGAAGAATACAGTTATTAATCCTTTTTGACAAAACTATTTGAATAGAGAAATGGTTTGTCCAATCCTTGCGACTACTCAAACTTTTTAAAAAGACTTTTAAATAAAGAATACAACTTCCACTCCAGTTATTAATCCTTTTGAAAAGACTTATGATAGAGAAATAGTTTTCCTAATCCTTGCGACTACTTAAACTTTTTAAAATGACTTTTGAATAAAGAATAGTTATTAATCTTTTTGAAAAGACTTATGATAGAGAAATAGTTTTCCTAATCCTTGCGACTACTTAAACTTTTTAAAATGACTTTTGAATAAAGAATAGTTATTAATCTTTTTGAAAAGACTTATGATAGAGAAATGATTTTTACACACACATATATATATTTTATATAGATATAGATATATAACTCCTGAATGAAGAATACAGTTATTAATCCTTTTTGACAAAACTATTTGAATAGAGAAATGGTTTGTCCAATCCTTGCGACTACTCAAACTTTTTAAAAAGACTTTTAAATAAAGAATACAACTTCCACTCCAGTTATATCCTTGAAAAGACTTAGATTAAGAAAAGACTTATGTAAAGTTTTCCTAATCCTTTTGCGACTATCTTGCGAACTTTTTACTTAAACTATAGACTAATGAAGAATAGTTATTAAGTTTAATAAACCAATACTAACCGAGAACAACTACCATCAAAACCTCTCCCGTAATGCCGACCTGGTTACCGGAGTGAGCCGCGGAAGTGGAATAAAAATAATTTTTTCAAAAAATTACAGCGCGCGTACTTTTGAAGATTAAGAGTTCATTTTTGCTCCTTTTTTGTCATTGCCTGAAGTTTAGAATGCAACCATCAGAAATGAAAAATAATATCATTATCATGTAAATAATGCGATATATGGTAGCGAAAAAAAACAATTCATACTAATATTAATTCAAATCACGCTGTGCAGAAAACGGTCAAAGCTAACCAGGTTACTTTTTTTGCGTTGTATTGTACACCTAAAATTGCGATCATTTTGATATATATACATTGTAAAACAATAAAAGCAACACCGGAAAAATATTATCACAAAATGATGTACGAATTCGTAACGAGCGGACGTAAAAAAATGTTATTTTCAAAAATTCACCGTAATTCTAAATAATGTTCTAGAGACTTCCAATTTGTTTCAAAATTAAGACAAATGATTGAATATTACGATACTGTAAGAGTTTTAGATTAGAATTGCAGATTTCGACCATTTCGGACGAGTTTAAATTTGACCGAATGTCGAAATTTTAATATATATATTTTTTTATATGGACATATTTTCAAAGATGGAAAAAGCTACAACCTTCAGTTATTTTTTATTGTATTCTTCATGAATTTGCGCACATTTGGATATATGAAACTCTATAAAAAGGCTAATATGAAAGGAGCATATTAGGATAATGCCATGTACGTATTTCGGAGACTTGCGGCCGCGAATCGGCGCGCGGAGTGAAGGTAAATATATTTTTCAAAAATTCACCATAAATCACAATATTGTTTTAGAGACTTCAAATTTGTTTCAAATGAAGAAAAATGACAGAATATTACTAGGCCGTAAGAGTTTTTAGCTTACAATTGCGTTTTTTCAGCTATTTCGGTAGAGTCAAATTTGACGAACGTGGTTTTTTTTCATTTATCGTGATTTATATGCAAATATTTCGAAAAAAGAGAAAAGCTACAACCTTCAATCATTTTTTAGTTTGTATTCTACATGAAATTACGCACATTTTCATATAAAACTTTATGTAACAGCTAATTTTAAATGGTGCAAACATTTCGACAATCGCACAAAAAAATTCTGATTTTTTTCGGAAGTTACCGCGCGAACGTAATGTTTTTTTTTTTTTTTTTTTTCATAAATTCACCATAAATCGAAATATTGTGCTAGAGACTTCCAAGTCGTTTCAAAATGAAGGTAATGATTGAATATTACTAGAATATAAGAGTTTTAGCTTACAATTGCGTTTTTCGACCATTTCGGTAGAGTCAAAGTTGACCGAAAAAAGTTGAAATTTTTGCACTTAACGTTATTTATATGAAAATATTTCAAACTGATAAAAGCTACAACCATGGGTTGTTTTTTGTTGTGTTGTGCAGGAAATTGCGCACATTTCCATATATAAAACTTTATGTAACGGCAATTTAAAAGGGTGTAAACATTAGGACAATCGCACGAAAAAATTTATCGGAAGAGTTATCGCACGAACGTAAGGAAAAAGTTTTTTCATAAATTCACCATAAATCGAAATATTGTGCTAGAGACGTCCAATTTGTTGCAAAATGAAGGCAAATGATTGAAATATTACTATAATGTAAGAGTTTTGAGCTTACAATTGCGTTTCTCGACCATTTCTGTAGAGTCAAAGTTGACCGAAGGTTGAAATTTTTGCACTTATCGTTATTTATATGAAATATTTCAAAACTGATAAAAGCTACAATCATGAGTTTTTTAGTTGTATTGTGCATGAAATTGCGCACATTTTCATATATAATACTTCATGTAAAGAGGATAATTTAAAATGTGCAATAATTAGTCAAATGACGAAATAATTTCCGAGATGTGTCACTGATACTTTTTAGTGCGATAAGAAAGAAATTCGCGCTTGCGCGCCTGCGTAGCGATTGTAAACAAAACAACGCCTTGATCCGTGAACTCCCAGCATCCCCCAAGGCGCGTGATACAAAAGTTTTCGGCTGGTAGGCCTATAAGTATTTTTTTTTCGCGAATTTTTAAAAAAACTTTTTTGAGCCGACGTATGATACGTCAATCGGCATACGGAGACATTTTGACTCGACGTTTAATACGTCCAATCGGCGTAAGAGGGTTAATCTTTTTGAAAAGACTTATGATAGAGAAATAGTTTTCCTAATCCTTGCGACTACTTAAACTTTTTAAAATGACTTTTGAATAAAGAATAGTTATTAATCTTTTTGAAAAGACTTATGATAGAGAAATGATTTTTACACACACATATATATATTTTATATAGATATAGATATATAACTCCTGAATGAAGAATACAGTTATTAATCCTTTTTGAAAAGACTATTTAAATAGAGAAATTATTTTCTCAAACCTTGCGATGACTACTTAAACTTTTTAAAATGACTTTTGAATAAAGAATACGCCAGTTATTAATTCTTTTGAAAAGACTTATGATAGAGAAATGATTAGCGACTACTTAAACTTTTTAAAATGACTTTTGAATAAAGAATGCAACCCTCCTTAGCTAGGAGCTAGCACTGATATTTCCAAAAAATTTTATACAAACAAAACTCTATTAATATCCATTACTCTGATTAAGAATAAATTCAAAGGGGGAATATATTTGGTTGTCTCTTTTAATTTACATATATGTAGTATATAGCTCCCAGATAATTCATTCAGCGTTGTTGAATATAAAATGCGCATTAGCGCAGCCAACCAAACTTAGTTCATCATCAGCATGGACTATTACAAGATCCTAGGTATCTCCCAAGATGCTTCAATGGAAGATATTAAAAGAGCTTACCGAAAAATGGCACTTAGATACCATCCAGATAAAAATAAATCATCGGATGCAGAGGAAAGGTTTAAAGCCATCTCGCAAGCTTACGAAATATTGAGCGATGTGAAAAAGCGGGAGTGTTACGATCAACATGTGAAAGGTAAAATGGAGGATGAGGAGGTACCTAAGGAGGGTAATAATAAAACTCGCTTCACATATACCTCTACTAGCGATCCCAAAACTCGCTTCACATATACCTCTACTACTAGCACAACTCGCTTTACCCATAACCTCTACTACTAGCAATCCCAAAACTCCTTTACATATACCTCTACTTACCAATCCAAAACTCGCCTTTAAAACTATACCTCTCTACTGCGATCCCAAAACTCGCTTTACATATACATCTACCACTACTACTACTAGCGGTCCAATGGACGACATTTTCCATCAGTTCTTCGGCACCCACGGTAATTTTAATCACTTCTTTAATAACTCTGACGACGACGATGATGATGATGATGATGATATTCGTATGATGTGGAGAGGCATCAGTAGTAGGCATCGAATGGGAGGTTTCAACTGTAATCACAAACACTATCACAGGGGGGGAAGGCATCATCATCATCATCATCATCATCATCATCATCATCAGGATCCTCCAATCTACCGGGACCTGTACGTGACTCTCGAAGAAATAGCTCAAGGAGTAATCAAAAAGATGAAAATCACGCGGAGTGTGTTTAGCGATGATGGAAAATATACCACCAGGAGAGAAGAGAAAATATTGAGCATTAACATTATGCCCGGTACAAAGGATGGTTTTGAGATCAAATTCGAAAGAATGGGAGACGAGTCGCCTGGCAAGGTCCCGGCTGATATCATTTTCGTTATTAGGGAAAAGCCTCACCCGCATAAGAGAGACGATACTAATTTGATCTATTCGGTCAAAATCCCCCTCAGAGACGCCTGGTGTGGTACCAGCGTGTCTGTCCCTACTCTGGAAGGCCAAAGGGTCACACTCGATGTCAAAAATATAATTATCACACCTCAGACGAAGAAGATACTCTCAGGATATGGTCTACCTTTTCTTGACAACCCTTCCAGAAAGGGAAATATCATTGTTCATTTTGACATCCAAATTCCAGATTTATTGCTAGAAAACGTCAGAAATAATCTTTTCAAATTATTGCCGATAGTCGTTAATGCATCATTATTATTATTTAAAATAATAATAATAATAATAATGAAATTTATCACGTTCCCAAACACCAGAGAGTCTTAAAGGATCGAAAAAATAATAATTCTCTCTCTCTCTTTCTACTTGTCTCGTGAGAAAATTCTTGTTCTTTTTTTTTAAAATCAATTTTAACACGTCCTGAGACTTTTAGACATTAGTTTTTTTTTATAAAAATAATAATAATAATAATGAGACAGAAGAGTTTGATATTTTTGCCTTATCATAATAAATATATATATAAAAAGATATACATGTATTTATTTTTATACCAAGAAATGCTGATTACTGAAGAGAGAGAGAGAGAGATTGCTCCAATAACAACGATAGAGACATTTTTATATTTTTATATGATAGTAGGAACAAAATGTTAGTTGGGAATATAAAATTCAACTTATAAATCAAAGGCCAACTGGTGATAAAAAAATGACAAAATAGTCCAAAATCCCCCTTTTCGTCATCCGTCATTGCTCCAATAACAATGATAGGGACGTTATCATATTTTTATATGATATTATGGACAAAATGCTAGTTGGGAATATAAAATTCAATTTATAAATCAAATTCGAACTAATGATAAAAAAATGACAAAATGTATCAAAAGATGTTTTTTCAAAAATTTTTACAAGTTTATGAAAAAGAGTTAACTCGGCCTTTTTAATATTTAGAGAAGTAATATTAATTATATCAAAGTCAAACTAGTTGAATTCAAGTCAAAATAAAACTTTATTAAAAATTAATTTTTTTCCAAAATCCACTTTTTCGTCATCTGTCATTGCTCCAAAAACAATGATAGGGACATTATCATATTTTTATATGATATTATGGATAAAATGCTAGATGGGAATATAAAATTCAATTTATAAATCAAATTCGAACTGATGATAAAAAAATGACAAAATAGTCCAAAAATATTTTTTTAATAAAAAATCCACCTTTTCGTCATCCGTCATTGCTCTAATAACAATGATAGAGACATTATCATATTTTTAAATGATAGTATGGACAAAATGTTAGTTGGGAATATAACATTCAAGTTATAAATCAAATTCGAATTGATGATAAAAAAATGACAAAATGTGTCAAAAGAGGTTTTTTCGAAAATTTTTACAAGTTTATGAAAAAGAGTCAACTTGGCCTTTTTAATATTTAGAAAAGGATTATTATTCATATCAAAGTCAAACTAGTTGAATTCAAGTCTAAATAAAACTTTATTAAAAATTCTTTTTTTTTAATCCAAATCTACTTTTTCGTCGTCCGTCATTGTTCCAATTATAACGATAGAGACATTTTCATATTTTTAAATGATTGTATGGACAAAATGCTAGATGGGAATATAACATTCAATTTATAAATGAAATTCCAACTGATGATAAAAAGCAAAAATGACAAATAGTCCAAAAATATTTGTTTAATAAAAA
>NC_087217.1:23884804-23894804 GCF_015104395.2 Macrobrachium nipponense
TATATGTATATATATATAGATTATTATATATATATATATATATATATATATATATATATATATATATATATATATATATATATCATTTTGTCTCACTTTTGGAACTCTGATCTTCTAAAGATGTATAGATAAAAAATTTCATCACCGTAATATATAGGCAGGTACATAATTTATCTCTCGCTCTCTCTCTCTATCTCTCTCTCTCTCTCTCTCTCTCTCTAATACTCTATATATATATATATATATATATATATATATATATATATATATGATATATATGATATATATATATATATATAATATATATATATATACTATATATACTATATGATGATTAGTTTACTTTTACATTATGCGGATTTTAATTTGAAAAAATTCTTTGTGTAATTTTGGATATGGAATTTTATTAACTGGAGAGAGAGAGAGAGAGAGAGAGAGAGAGAGAGAAGAGAGAGAGAAAGAGAGAGAGAGAGAGAGAGAGACCCCACATATACACTCATACTTTCATGAGCCCATACAAGTTAATATGCACATACATAAATACGTAAGGGAAGAAATGATAAAATAATACATGAAAACCATATGCCAAATAAAAAAAAATAAACTCAGAAGAGAATGGGAATGGGAAGAAAGCACTAGGAAGTCATTGAAGCCTTCGGGGAGGGGATCAGGGGTCCTAGGATAGGTTAAGTGCGGCCTGGGGTTAGGGGGAGGAGGGGAATGGCAGGGTAAATGGCTATACTAAGAGTGGGGGTCGCCTTGCCCCCTGCGGGGTAGCGTCTAAGTGGTTTGGCCTGCAAAGCAGCTCAGCGTCATATTTCTCACGGGATAAAGGATTGGTTCCTGCCCTTCTATTAGACAGAGAGGATTTCAGACGCCGAGGATATACCTCACCCACCCCAACCCCCTACCCTTCAGGAAATTCCCGCCGAAGGATTCTGCCACCTGAGTGGATATAGATTCCCCCTGAGCAGAATTTATGGTCGTTTATGAGGCTAAGTAGGGGTTTTGTCACTCTATAATAAGAGTTTATGCATAAAGGGTAATAGGCTGGTGTTGAACATAGGGTGAAAGGGTTACATTCTTGTGACTTATTAAGTGTTATCGATACTTGTACCCAACCTTAGAAAGTTATTATTATTATTATTATTTATTATTATATTATTATTATTAATTTGATGTTCAGAAGAAAGCCCATATTCATATGTAACAAACCCATTTGAAATAACTAACAGAAAATAAGAGGAAATTTACATACACACACACGCACGCATTATATATATATATAATATATATATATATATAATATATATAATATATATATATATATATATATATATTATATAGTTATATATAGTTACATATGTTATAGATAATATATATATATATATAATATATATATCTATACATACATAAAACTATATATATATATATATATATATATATAGATATTATTATATATATATATATATATATATATATATATATGAACTTGTTTGAGGGCGCTACGTGTGCTGTCTCCCGGTTTGCAGGGGCGGTGGGGGTGGGGGGGGCTGTATCATTGCACTCTTACTGTCACCACTATATATATATATATATATATATATTTATATATATATATAGATATATATATATATTATATATATGTGTGTGTGTGGTGGTGTGTTGTGGTGTGTGTGGTGAGTGTGTGTGTGTTGGCTTAAAACAAAACTAAGCTAAGATTGCTGGCTGGTTGGTGAAGTACAGTAGAAATTGACAAACGAAAGTACACTTACAATGATTCTGCATGATCGATAGTTATTGCTATCAGATGGCGTCACAGAACATCCGCTGTAAACGACAGAAAAAAATTTAAGGAAATAATTCATTGAAGCAAATAAAAAAGAAATGGAAACGAAAGATAAAAAAGTTGTCGAGTGTTCATAACCGGATTCTCACTACGAACCATAAAATCATTTTAGAAATGATGGACGAAATGGTTGGTTCTCTGTCACGGCAGACTGTGTATCTCACGGTTTAGAAATGATTCGAGTCCAGGCCTCATCTGCCATGAATTTCCTGGCAAAACAATAAACGAAGCGGTGGGTAGTGAAACGAGCCATTCCCTCTGTCGTATGTTTTGTTTAGATGCTGACGACGATAAGATTTCATCTCCTGTTTTGCTGGAGACCTTTGTGATATCACTTTGACGCAGAGTCGTCGTTCGTGTAAAAAGGGCCTTCTTTATCAACATTCTCTAACCCCATTTAGCCAAACAATTTCCCAAGACTAGCCTAATTTCGCCTTAACTTCGCCCCCCCCCCCCCCCCCCTTTCCCCCCCTCCCCCCCCCCCCCCCTCTCTCTAGTCACTCTGTCTGTTCTGTCTGTCTGTCTGTCTGTCTCTCCCTCCTCCCGATTACTTCTGATGGAGGCCGCCTTTTTTAATATCATCTCCAAGAACAACTGATTAAATTCTTAATATTTATTACTGTTTCTATGGCAATTCTCTTTTAAATGAGGATTTATAATTATAATCGGAAAACTGAATTTTTAACAATACAAATTTGTTAAAATGAGGTTTTTTGACATCAACAGGACACCGTGATAGCAAAATAAAAAATGCAGTTTTATTTTATTAAATAGCAGTAATTTGTGTAACACAAACAGAACACTGGGATAGCAAAATACTACTGTAATTTGTGACGAGGTGTTAAATTGGATCTTAAGCAACATCAGTAAACCTTGAAAGAAACTCGAAAGCATTTTTTCAAATCAGAAAAAGCTGTATATTGTGATAAGAAAAAAAATTAAGTTGATGGACTTGAGCCTGGGTCCCAAATCTGCTGTAGTAATTTATTTGTTCATGTGTAATCATGGATACTTACGAAAGAAGTTAGTGGGGACAGTGAGTCGCCCTCGGAAAGACTTCCCTCTCCTGGTGGTTTAATTTTTATGTTCTGTTATCTATATGTATTTTTATTTATCTATGTTTTTGTTTATTTATTATATTGTTCATATTTATATATATATATATATATATATATATATATATATATATATGTGTGTGTGTGTGTGTGTGTGTGTGTGTGTGTGTTTATATATTCATTTTTATTAATTTATTATTTTTATGTATTTAGATAATTAACAGTAGCAGGATTTTGTGAATAAACAAAAATTCTGAATTCTCAACAGTAGAAAGAAACTGCGACAGGAAATTGTAAATTTAGGGACATCGAAAAACACCAGTCAACTGGAACAGGCAAATCTAAAGTGGTATTTCTCCATATTGTTTGATAAAGCGAATGGGAAAATGTTGAAGAGTTCTGGTTGGTTATATCCTCTTCAAATATATATATTTTCAAAGCAATCTCCTCGGGAAAATTACCTTCATAGTATTATTTCAAGTTTGGGTACATCTACTGAATTCCCGTAACTGTATGATACAGAAATGCATTAGATTTGGATATTTATGCTCTACTGCTGTAATACACACTACAAAAATTAAGGCTTGTGTACGTACATTAATCTCCTGAACTGTATCATCCTAAAATGTATTAATGTGGTTATTTGTCTTCTACTTTTGTAATACAATACTCAAAGGATATTTTAAGTTTCTGTACATCAGTTACATCTCCTGAAGTGAACAAACCTGAAATGTATTAAAATTACTTTTTATGTTCTACGTTTGTAATATATTGTTCAAAGGATATATGAGGTTTCTGTACATCACTTCTATCTCCTGAACTGTGCGATATTGAAATGCATTAAAGTGGTCATTTATGTACAACGTTTGTACATATTCTACTCATGCGTACATTTTTCGATTAGAGATAACAGTGATAATACATTTTGTATATTTAAATGATTTATATACAATTTCTTTTTATTTACTAATACGCTCATTTATTTTTGTTTCAATAAGTGACCTCTTCTTTTTGTAATTTCCATTACCTTCTGTTATTTCTTTCTAATGTACACCATCATCTTTATAGGCTTGGATTTCAAGTAGTCTTATTCCATATGAATAGGGATCATCCCATGAATAATAATAATAATAATAATAATAATAATAATAATAATAATAATAATAATAATAATAATAATAATAATAATAATAATAATAATAATAATAATAATAATAGCTATCTTCATCAATTATCAACATCATTCACATCACAGTTTCCTCTAAAGTAATGTACTTCGTGCCTGAAAAGCTACTGGAATATAGCCCTTTAATCTTGGCAATTAGGAACGATGGTAAGATGTATCTGCCTGAAGGCCAGGGGATATAAATATCTTGAATTGACTCTATTTCTCAGATGAGATTGGTTATGCTTCCATTCTGCTCTTCAACCATAACCCAATCAAAACCGGAACCGTGCATATTAGGGTAGATGTATAAAATTTTCATAGATCATTTCTATATATATATATATATATTATATTATCTATTATATTAATAATATATAAGTTATATATAATATATATATATTATTATCTATATCTTTATGGATATGGTTGGTAGCCCTGATGCTTTTCTTCTTTAACACATAATACTATAAAACACTCATAGGTGGATCAACTGGTGGGCTGTAAAATGGATCCAAACTGCGAAGTTAGTAAAAGTGAGCCGAAGTCTCAATCAATCTGTCAGGGCAAACACTGTCCCTGTTTAATTAATTATATTTCGGCTTGTTCAGTAGCTGGATGGGTGACCGGAATGCGTATCGTCCTCGTGTTGAAGAAGGAAACATGACTTGTCATCCCATTTCTAAAATAAATATTTCATGGAGTTTGTGGTGATTTTGAATTATGTTTTTTTTTTTTATAAAGGATTAAATGATGAGAGAGAGAGAGAGAGAGAGAGAGAGAGAGAGAGAGAGAGAGAGAGAGAGAGAGAATTTAAAAGGCTAAAAGACGGGCAACATATGCTTAGGCCTATTGCAATCTCGAAAAATTATGGGAAAAGAAGAGTGAGTTTGTATTTGTGTCTGTGTGATAAGGAAGAGAGAGAGAGAGAGAGAGAGAGAGAGAGAGAGAGAGAGAGAGAGAGAGAGAGAGAGAGAGTAAAATATATATATGAAAGTCAATTTATATATTCGTAAATCCATAACATTTATGGAAAAATAGGGATGTAATCTTTTCTCTAAACCAAATCGTGAAGATCTATTCATGAAAAACATGCGGAATTAATCTAATATTTATCTTTTGAAATCCTCAAATTCTCACAGTAAAAATAAATTAAAGAAAAACTTGAAGGTCACAGCGGCAAAATGGTTAACAGTTGAAAACAATCAATAGAAAATTTACAAATAAAAGGACATAGGTCTTCATCTCTCTAACAATAGAAACAAAGGTAACGACAATGGAAGCCTCTATCTGTAGCCACCTGGTTTTGATTAGTGTCTCACTTTTTTGTTATTTTATTATGAAAGTTTGGTAAGATTTACGAAATATGAAATTGAACACAAACGCCTTTGTTGGCAAGCCAAATAGGATTAGAAATTTTAGTTGATTAATGAGAGATGAATAAAGAACTACGTGTTTAACCGTATAGAAAAGCACATAAACTTGGTAGATAATTGAATAAAAACACAAATAAGTTAAAAAAAAATGGGCATTTGATTATATAAAAAAGAAATAGCTGAAAAAATAATAAGTAATGAATAAAAACACTTGCAAAGACGACCTTACAATACAGGGAAACAGATACTGACAAAGAATGGATTAATAAATATGTAAATAAAGATATATCCATATAAAAACAAATAAAATGAATAAATAGGACATAAAAAGATACCCTTTCAATACAGCTAAACAAATACTAAAAAAAAAAAAAAACCATGAATAAATGCAGAGTGGTTTCCAGAAGTGGACAAGTTCAAGGCTTCCATTTACTGTAGCAAAACGAAATCACAAAAAAACGTTTATATTTACATGACCCGGATGTACAATAAAAGCTGGTTTTCGCTGCACTAACTCTCAACAAAAGTTCGGTTTGATGGACGTGTTATAAAACAAATGCTTTTGTTAATTACGCCTTTGAAAGACTAGCTTGCGCGTGAACTTGGTGCTCCCTCTCACCAAATTGTAAGTTACTGTTGCAAGAATTGATCTGTTTTTAAGTGGCGTTTCCGGTCATAAGCTGACAGTACCACGGAGGTTCTAGGACGATATCATTCCACTGGCATTTTTCTTGTAATGATGATACCAACTCACATGATGATCGGGTCTATAAATTTTTGTACTTACTAAATGGCATCAATTTAGAGGATATACTCTGAAAAGCAGATCACAGCCAAATTTGTATATCGATGTTACAGGCATTTGTAAAATAATATAACAGTATTATTTTTAACTTAATTTGACACACACTCTCTCTACATATATCTCCCTTTCCCTCACACACACACTACACACACACACACATACATGCATATATGCGTGCCCCTGTTTTGCTAATGAATTCAAAAAGTAAAACCCCCGCCATTTATTCATAATATTCTAGAATACGAAACACCTCTTCACATACAGGAAGCAGTACAATCCCATTTCCTCTTCCTAATAATATCACCCTCCCGTTCCATCGAGCTAGCGAGCCCACGCTACCTCCCCCCCCTCCCCCCTCCCTCGTCCCCATCCACGCAAATCAGTCATGAAATTGCAGTATGATTAATGCTCTGCACCTCCTCCCTCTCCCCCTCCTCCTCTGCAACGTTGCAATGGTCGTAATCCAATCTTGATATGTTGCCGGAGATGATTGTTCAGCGCAGCATGGCTTGCGTTCATTATCAGCTGCGTCTGGTTAGTTAGCATATAGGTTCATTAAAGTCAGTTGTTCGCGGATTCGGACGAGGGGCCAGGTATCAGAGCGTATAGGGGTCGGATGATACGAGTTCAAGATGAACGTCCCTTTCGTTGGATGCGTCTTACCATTCTCTTGTACAGTCCTGATTTTGTTTGGAATACATTTGAATGTCTGCGTTGAGCATAGTGTTTATGTATATTTACTGGGGTTTCTGAAGTTCAAACGAAAGTGCAATGCACTGTTACTCAAATACCATTTTCCTAGCATTCTGATATGTTTATGTTTATCTATTATTATTATTAGTGAGCGGTATCTCCTCTTTCAGTATTTCCCTTCACTTCCTCTTACTTCTTCCTAATGAACATCATATTATTCTTTGGAAGCTTAAATTTAAAGTCAGTGGCCCTTTTTGGTGGGCCTGTTCCATATGAATAGGTTTCAGGTACTGAATAATAATAATAATAATAATAATAATAATAATAATAATAATAATAATAATAATAATAATAATAATAACATCTACTTTCTGTAATGTTGACTTATTTCAAGGAAAATAAAATTAAATGTTTCCTGATAATATAAACCTCAAAGTGAACAAGCAGGAAGAGAAATGTGTTACCCTTTGTTATTGCATTCAAGTTAAATGCAACATGATGCATTCTGATTACTAGGAAAGAGAGTTCCCAACACTAAATGATTTTTTAATAAAAGGGGTATCATAATTAAACTGTTTTTTGTTAGGTCAAAACAAAGATTATAATGTCAGTAAAGAATTTCTCCCAGTAATTTATTGAGTGATCTCCAGTTACTAAGTAATTTATTGACTTATCTATTCAGTTTAAATTGGCGTTGTAGCATAGACGTTCTCTCCACTTCTTGACCATTGCTCTGCGACCTAAGTTCAAACAGGTCCCATCTTGGTGTAGGGTCTCACTGTAACCCATCACCCTAAAGACTTATCACGTTTTTAGGGCTTCACTGTGACTCAATTACTGTTCAACAGTGTTATTGGCTATTAGGTTTTCATTACTAGGTTCCTACAGCTAGCTGCATTTAAAAAGAATTTTTGTGCAATCAAAGCTCATTTAAATGTTCAAAGCTCATTCAAATGTGCTAGGTCTGACTGAAAGAAAGAAGAAAAAAAATAATAGAATAATGAAAGAAGGAAACACGGAAATAAAATGAAAATCTAAAATAGTTGCTTCAGAACGGTAATGGAAGTGACGTCACTTCATAATTCACGTTTGAAAAAAAAAAACACGCACACACACACAGACACACACAAAGAAAAATAAACATTGTGGCGAGTTGAGAAAATAAGCCATTATAGGAACGATTGATATCGGAACGGAAGTGAAGAAGAATAGGAGTAATATGGAAGGTCTAAGAAGAGAAGAAAAAGCTCAAAAGAAAAAAAAAGAAAAGAAAAGAAGAAAGAAAGACTCCAGTATATAGACGTATTTTTTTAGCTTCTCTGAAAGACTGTTAGTTAATATTTTGAAGAGTAGCTCTATATTCAAAACTAAAAAGATCCTTAAATAAATTAGTTTTGTCTATTAACATATCTGTGGTTGAATATTTAAGTGATATGTTTTAACTACACACACACACTCATATATATGTGTGTGTATATAAATATATATATATCTATATATATATTTATATATATATATATATATATATATATATATATATATGTAATATATATATATATATACATATACATATATATATATATAATAATATATATATATATATATATATATATTACACACATATATATGAGTGTGTGTGTATCTAAATATATATATATATATATATATATATATGTATATATATTATATATAATAATATTATATATATATATATATAGATATGATTTAATGTTTCTGTGTCTACATATCTATCATTGAGACTGAAAGATAAAACAGCTGGCAAGAATGATCTCAACTAGATTTCTTAAAAATGTAAAAAAAAAGGAAAAAAAAGGGAGAGAGAAAAAAAAAAAAGGAAATTGGTGAACTCACAAAAATGAATTGGTGTATTTCTCCTTAATGCGTGGCATGTCATCGAAAATCAATTCTCACAGGAATTAAATATTCCCAGCAAATTAGTGAATCGAGAATAGCGACAACAACGTTCGAATTTTGGTTTGAATTATGCCGATGCGCAACAAATTACCTCTCGTATTTCTGGAAATGTCATCCGTTAATTGTATCTGTGTGGTTTATATAAAAGGATAAAGAATGTTTAAGGATAATGCAAAACTGTTCTTCTACATTTAAGGAACAGTTTGAACATTTATTGTGTTACTAGGAAGTATATTCTCTTGCTTTATAAGAATTATTGTGGTAGGTCGGAAAACAATACTTTATTTATTTATTTTATTTTATTCTTTTATCTTATTTATTTTATTTTATTTTATTTTTTGTGAAAACCATAAATCAGAAGTCTATGTTTACAATGACGCTCTCAATTTTCGCTTTCGGTTTAAACCCATTATTCAGGAGAGTTATTTTAAGAGACTAGACTCGTGCTACAATACGTTCCAGAAATTATAGTGTCCATTTGAATGCTTCATTTCGATGGCCAGTAGAGAGAGAGAGAGAGAGAGAGAGAGAGAGAGAGAGAGAGAGGAGGGGAGATACGCAACAAATGCTTAGACCTAATGCAATAAAAAAAATGTAGAACAAGAAGGGAGAGTCATTTCCATCCACAAACTGAGCTAAATGAATGAATACCTGCGCGTGTATCTGAGAGAGAGAGAGAGAGAGAGAGAGAGAGAGAGATTATTTTTTTTATTAGATGTAATTGTTAGTAAAACGATAAATAAAACGGGTGTCAGTCCTTTCCCTAAGCTATTTCTGGACTCAGTTTTAATTCTTTTAGGTGCTCTTGTTACAGCATCCCATGATTTAATGAATACCCAGAAAACTATACGACTAGCAGATCATTTATTTCCATGATAATCCCGTTTTGCAAGAGCTGAGAAATCGGCGAACTTTACGATGAATAATTTCTTTAACAATTTGAGTATAAGAGTAGTAATTACTTGTCTTTCAGTCGTATCTCCACGATTTTATTTTATCATTGGTCATTGGAGTTCAGTTAATATTTCAGTGGAATTGCGAAATCATTTCATCTCCAGAGGTCGTGAATTTATAATAGTTTTTTGCAATGTCGTCTCGAGTACATGATATCATTTTAACTCA
>NC_087217.1:23902304-23909804 GCF_015104395.2 Macrobrachium nipponense
CCATGAACTGACGAACATTGACCCGTTTAACTATGCATCTTTGTATCACTCCATCCCAGAAATGATTTATCAGTTTTCTCAGGTCATTGCTTCGGACTGTCTCTATGTGCGCATTCCAAAAAGGTCTTAATTATAGCCCCTTTTATCTGACAGAGCTTGACCACCTAAAATTGCTACCCCCTGCCTAGCAACTGGTCACAAAAGAGCTTATATATATAAAAAACATTGGCTGGCTCAAAAAAAAAATAGTAAAAACTGCACGTCTTTGGCAGCACAAAGTAAAGTCTTATCACGCTTCATCTCAAATAACACTAGACGTATAAATTTTTTCTGCATTTCGGATTCTTGAATATCCCTCTTTGTCTGCAACTTCCAGCACAGACTGTAGCAAGCTGTAGGAAGGCGGAATGCCTCCCTCCCAGTAGAAGACTTCTAACGGCCTCTGTAGATCGAAAAACGCTGTAGAACTCTGTAGACTCGTAGAAACTCTCGTAATTACTCTGGATAAACGACAGCAACATCTCTGCACGGCTGGTGGACGTCTTACTAGCGTCGGGGAACGACGATTATGGTGTGTAAGTATGTCAGTCAAGTCATCGGTCAATCAAAAAGCAAATTAACCCCAGACATACTATTATTTATTTATTTTTATTTTTATCTTTTATTTTTTATTTTTATTTATTTATTTTTATTTTTTCTTTATTTATCTATTTTTATTTTTTAATTTATTTTTATTTTCATTTATTTTTTTATTTTTAAATTATTTTATTTTATTTTTATTTTTTATTTTTATTCATTTATTTATTTTTTATTTATTTTTTATTTTTTATTTATTTATTTATTTTATTTTTATTTTTACTTATTTTATTTTTCTTTATTTACTTTTTTATTTTATTATTTATCTATTTTTATTTATTATTTTATTTAATTTTAATTTATTTATTTTTTATCAATTTATTTATTTCATTTTTTTTATTTTTTATTTTTTATTCATATATTATTTATTTATTTATTTATTTTTATTTATTTTTTTAATATTTTATTTATTTTATTTATTTTTATTTTTTTTTTTCTATCAGATAATGACCTCAAAAATTCAGAAATACTAACTGAACGTCTCCCAATCAACTCTGCATAATATGACCACTAAATCATAAGTCATTATCACAACTCACAAAGGAAATATTAAGTTCTCTAACTCAATTCTCCAAATTCACACATCAGCACACACAATCCAGAACTCACAGTAACTCCACGGACTTCTGCACTCACATTTCAAACTCGAATGTTCCCACAAGTAAAAAAAAGGAAAAAAAGAAAAGAAAAACGGTATGAGCCCCCCCCCCCCAAAAAAAAAAAAAATCATGTAACAAGCCCAGACCCAAAAATCAAAAATGTTCTCTCAAGCTCTGATATTTCAACAACTCACAAAATCAGTAAAAATCTCCAGTGTTTTAACAGCAAAAACCCCTTACTGCTCACATAATCACAGTGAGACTAAATGTCAAACGCCCATTTACGTAAATCACAAACCCAGATAAATTACATCTCCCATCTAAAAGGAAATGCTATTTAAAGTTCAACCCCTAATTACATCTCTCATAAGAAATGGAAAAAAAGAAAAGTAAAAAATTATAATCACAAGTAAACTTCCCCATCATAAAACACATAATATATGTATGATATACATAACCCCGCTTCTTCCCCATAAATGCCACATGTATAGTTACAGAATTTTTGCCATCGCAACCATTCATGCGACCGGACACAGTGCACTTTCATGAAATGCTATGGTCAACATTTCCAGATATTGCAAAACTCTGAGCAATCACCATCAGAGGAAAGGAATCAGCACAGCGGACTCATCACAGCAGTTTCAGCAAAAAAATCCTCCTAGTCAGACTCACAAGTTCAGAAACTCATGATTCTCAAAAAAAAGGTTCTATACTGACTCGAGGTAAGCACATTTCACTAAATTAACTCCAGGATATGACTAAGCCGCTCAAAGATTGTCTTGAAGACATATCTCTCATATGTTACTGCCCAATTATCTAAAAAATTATCACCTATTCAGGATAAAAACTACGATAAACTTGTAATTCAACAATTATATGCCTCCAAAAATAACACACTTGTGAACATAAAAAATGTACAGCATCTCCATAGGACCACAATCCAATAATGCCACTCGCCTCCAAATAGTCACGAAACCAAAAAGAACGAACCACAGAACTCTTCTCATGGCTCGAAAAAACTCCCAGAGAAATTCAACTCAAGGAAAATCATAACCACAAAAAAGGTCACCCGCAAAGATTAATTCCATCTCCATATATATAAATATGTCACTCTCTTAATAACACCACCCCAGTGATAACAATATTTCCTCCATTTGGTTAATAACCACACCACACCATATTCCTTCTTATTTCCCCAATAACCACGTGTTAATAAAAAACCACCACTCCAGGAATAAAAAATATTCACCTCTGTTTCGGCAAATAAAAATACTTATCTCTATTTCACCAATAACTCTATGTGGAATAAAACAAGTCTCCAAAGAATATATCTCCAAGCAGGATAATCAAAATTGAAATCCCATCTCCAAAAAATGCACTCAAAGCATCTAGCTGACCCACTCACAAATATTGCCCCATATATCTCCTCAAAAATGTCTCCATTTGCAACAAAAATGGCTGCAAAATAATTAAACTAAACATAGTCACACCACCATAGGCAAATATCAAATAGCCATATATCTCATATATTATATCTCAAATTATAACGCCAAAAATAAAATATACCTCCAATTCTCCAGAGAATAACTCAATGTTATAGTCAAAAACTATAAACTCTCTCCTTAGCATAACTGCTGAAAAAAACCAAAAACTCGGCAAATAAAAATGTCTAGGAAATTCTAGAAAAATCACCAATGTGCCACAACTCATTATAACAAAACTCCAAATTCAGTGTCTAAGCCAAGACTTCTCCATATGCACTACGACATAGGCCACTAGAAAACTTAGCCAAGTTTCCTATCTCTGGCAAAGTTGTCACAAATACAACAAAGGTATTGTGCAAGAAACTCACAATATCTGGAACATAAATATCCAGAGAGAAAAAAAATGTAGTGCCATTACGTATGCATTCAAAAAATGCTGTTCATAACAACAGCAAAACATATAATGGCCAGAGTCGGTGATATTTCAATTATAATATATATATATATATTATATATATATATATATATATAATATATATATATATATATATATATGTATGTATATATATATATATATATATATATATATATATATATATATATATATATATATATATATATATAAGAAGAATATCGTCAGCTTTACAAACAGTGTAAATGGAATGAAAGGGGTAGTACCATCAGATTTTTCTTTTTATTAATAAAAATGCAAATTAGAATTTTTTTCTCTTGAAGCTAGAATTTCCCTAACGAGCTTTTCAACACTAATGTTTTACCGTTGAAAGTAAGGTATGGTAAAAAAGAGGTGTAATTTACTACTTATGTATATATGTATGTATGTATGTTCGTAAGTATAAAAGTATAACAGCTGAATAGACTTCAAATGAACATTACAAGGATTTTGACCCAGTTTTATAGAATCTATTTTGAAATTTGAAATATCATGCAGTAATGTAACTGTATGTGAGTGTGTGTGTGCATTTGTGTTCTTGTATGTGTGAATTTGTGCTCGTATATGAATGTGTTTGAGAAGTCGCTTATTATTCTCTAATAGGAGAATTAAGGATTTTTACCTTAAGATTGTTGGGCTAAGCATAGTTAATATCTATAAGGTTTCAGTATTGCATATTTGTTATGAACTAAAATCAATGCATGTACTTCGAAATGATTCTATCCTAAATCGTAAAGAAAAGGTCTAAAATTACTATTACGTGAGTTTTTAGCTAATCAAAACTCTGGTAAATCGGTCTAAATCTGCATGTCCCATAAAAAAACCCAGAAGTTAAATGGCCAGCTGATAGCTTAGAGAGAAGCTGAATTCAGAATTTAAAGAAACTACCGGGGGAAATGATACCCAGAGACTCCAAAACTCCTGGACCCATTTGAACGAAGTTAGCTTCTGACCCGCCCATCAGAATTTTGATTTTCGCTGGTATTTCTTGCGGCTTCGGACTCAGCTTTCGTGAACACATCAGCAGCACCGCGTGGGTGTGAAGAAGCGCCACTCCCGTATGCAAAGACGAGCGTTAAAGTGCGCCCGTCCTGGCATCAAGTGTCAGGGAAATGTCAGAGTTGTCTGGTAACTTTGGGTAAGATTTTGTGAAGGTTGAGGTTCGAGGTGCTGAGATGGTCGTATCTCTGGGAGATGCTGACGAGTAAGGATATCTTCGTGAGAATGTATTCAAGGGAAAAAAAGAGAAGTCGATGGTGTTAGAGAGAGAGAGAGAGAGAGAGAGAGAGAGAGAGAGAGAGAGAGAGAGAGAGAGCGAGCGGATGCATTAAAATTTTTGTCAATCGCAGAAATTCATTCGATTTTAAATTGTAAAGTGAAACTAATTTGATTCGACTGAATGAGTTATTTGTGTAACCTTTTTTTTCATTTACATTTAAACTGCTATTATTATTATTATTATTATTATTATTATTATTATTATTATTATTATTATTATTATTATTATTATTATTATTATTATTATTATCATCATCATCTACTCCGTTATTCAACCAAAAATAACAATCTAGAATACTAGATACTTCGTGAAGTCTTAGACAGACTTTGGCACGATTTGATGGTCTGTAAGAAATCTTAAGCCAAGAGAACAACCTTCTCGACCTATTAAGCCTTTGTAACTTGATCTTTGCACGAAAGGTCATCGTGAATCAGTCAATGTATCTCGCAAGCAACAAAGGTTGGGTGGTCATGTTTCTATTGTATTTTGGCATCACCATCTGATTTGATGAATGGCTTTGCACCTATTTTGGTAGTATGGTTTTGTGATGAGTCTGTTTGTTGTATATTTAACGTAATCCTTATTTTTTTTATTTCACTCTTATGATATTATATTTTTGCTTATTTTTCGATTATTCTCTCTCTCTCTCTCTCTCTCTCTCTCTCTCTCTCTCTCTCTCTCTCTCTCATATCAAACACGCTTAATCGCGATTCATTTTACTCTTGAAATGTATATATATACACATTCGTCTCATCATAAGTGTTTACACAGTACACAGACACTCAACTTTGACGATAGACTATACCATGTTTCTTTAGTATAGAATGCTATTATTTTTGTTTAAGAATATGTATGATATATCCAATATCTATACTAGCATACATACATACATACATACATACATACATACATGGACGCATTTTTGACAACCAATAAAATTTTACATTCAATAAAAAACTATTTTAAAATTCTAGGAGACGTCTCATCTCCATCATGAAATAGGTAGAAATAAAGGAATAAAAAGAATCTCAGCATCCAACCTTTCCTCACATCTATCTCCCCCTGAGGAATAAGGCCATTTTGCCCCTAGTTTCCTGGCCGAGATTGCCCATTTTCTGTCTAAATTCCGTACATGACGTAATATTCCCTGGAATCACAACACAGAGTTGCATAAGAACAAATTGTTCCCAATAATAAAATTATCAAAATGCCATCTGGTGTCGTGGGTATGCTACCTGAGAACATCTTCACTTGGATGTCATAGAGACGAGTTATATGCCAGCTTCAATGTTTCAAAAAAGCTAAAGAAAAAAATGAACATATTCTCCCTCTGCACAGTGATACTGATATGCACACCCGATAACTTTAGCAATTATATGTTATCTTTTACCTTAGAATATAATACATTACAATACTTGATGGTATATTAGATAAGTGTTAGATGGTAATGATATATAATTGGAAAACAAATTCGGTGACCTACATTAGTTACTTTTGATAGAATGTCAATTGAAAATCATTAGAGCTTCAGTAGCCTTATAATCTACAAAGCTAAGTAATTATTTAATGAATGAACAACAGTTCTGGTGATGTAAATATATACATATGAAACTTTTACATATACACCAGACAGAAAACCCTTTACGAGATGAAAGTGAAAAAGGCCTGGCCTTTAAAACAACGAAACGAATCAGGCAACAGAATAAAAAAAAAAACAAAACATAAAAAGTAAAAAAGTAAAAAAAAGGAAAAAAAGAAACCGTAACAGGGACGAGAGCCTCTCTTGCAAATACTATTTTTAGAAAACAGAATTTATCAAGGGTCGGTGAACACGGCAATCCAGTGACATTAGTTTTTTTTAGCTGAAGTGTAGCGTAAACCTTTTGATATTATGAATGCCCCAGTGGTTACTTGAACGTTTTTCCGCTCCCGGAACTAAAAAAAAAAAAAGAAATAAATAAAGAAATCTGGGAAGTTTGCGTTATTTGACATTTAATTGATTCTTAAAAAAATTCATTTTGATAATGTTTTTTTATTTTGAACAACTTTGTATCTTGACGAGTAGTGGATATTTGTTTGATTTAGGATTTTTTTTATATGAAAAACAACTATTTTTACATAATTACATAGCTGATAATATATGACTTGTTTTTTCATAACGTCATATGAGTTTTTTTTAAATAACTTTGTGCAAGATGGCTTAGCAATAATTAAATCTTTACTACATCTGGAAATGTTAATACTACTACTACACTACTCTACTACTACTACTACTACTACTACTACTACTACTACTACTACTAATAATAATAATAATAATAATAATAATAATAAAAGAATATAATAATAAAAAATAATAATAATAATAATAATAATAATAATAATAATAATCAATAATAATAATAATAATAACTCAATAATAACAAAAGCTAAGAAGCAAGAAAAACAAGGGAGGAACTCAACGAGAAATTACAAAGTACAAGAGAGGGGACTAAACAGCACCATAGAAGATGTAAAACAGAGGCTTAAGGCCAAAGCACATAAGATCCAACGGTACATGAACACGCAATAAGGGATAACCAACAGAAAAAACTATTCGGAACCAACCAGAAAAAAGACTATACAGCCAACTAAGAGGGAAGACACCACCCAGAAATTCCTGAAGCCGAACCAAGTAAGAGACTCTGGGAAAACATATGGAGCAATCCGGTATCACACAACAAACATGCAACATGGCTCCAGGAAGTCAAGGAAGAAGAAACAGGGAGAATAAAACAAAGATTCACAGACATCACGACAGACACAGTCAGACACCAACTAAAGAAAATGCCAAACTGGAAAGCCCAAGGTCCCGATGAAAGTCCATGGATACTGGATCAAAAACTTTCAAGGCCCTAACACCCACGAATAGCAGAACAACTCCAGCATTGTATCTCAAATCACCAAGCACCCAAATGGATGACCACAGGAAGAACATCCTTAGTACAAAAAGACAAGAGTAAGGGAAATATAGCCAGTAACTACAGGCCTATCACCTGCCTACCAATAATG
>NC_087217.1:23917304-23927304 GCF_015104395.2 Macrobrachium nipponense
AAGCGGTTTGCATTTTTTTTTTTCTCTTTCTATCCCCTCCCTATTTTGTTGTTGTTGTTGCTTTCGTTGGATAATATACTGGGTGTGGGGCGCGTTTGCCTTTTGTTATCCATTATTGGGTGAAAATTTGTGTTAATTTTTCTTGATTGGGTTTGGTGTATATAAATACATTGATGTTATTGAGATCGGGGAAGCTTATAGAACAAAATAGCTTTCGGAAACAGAGAAAGATGGCGTATGCTAAGAGTACCACAATTCTACTGCATCATGTAACGAACGTGAGTGCATGCGTGAGTCTATTTAGAGGGATGGTATGTTGCGTTTTATCACACCCTATAAAAAATTTTTATTGAAGGAGTTAATTACTATTTAGCGGGAAAGAATATATCGGACGATATAGAGGCATTTAGAGAAGCGAAAGCTTTGCTAGATTTCAATAGGGGAGACCTCTCGCATCGTTGCCGGAGTTTCCAATTTACAAAATGTCATACCTGGACGGACTTGCAAGCATTTTTGAAAACAGTGTATGGCTCAAAGGAACACGGAGATATGGCGAGGGACCTTCGGGGTCTTTATAAACTACGGAAGGGCACTAATAGCCTCGTAGAACATAGTTCAAAACTTTTAGACGCAGTGGCAGATTGGGTGGGAAAATTGAAAACATCTAAATGGGTTACAGGGAGTAATGTCTCTCTTGAGAACATTCATAAACTGATCTATTTTTCCCTGCTCTTGCATGATGTACCGGATGCAATAGTGAATAGCTTTGATGAAAAGATTGAACCTACTTCAGACAAAGAATTACTTTATACCCAAATTTAAAAAAATATGTCTAAATGTCCCACTGTAGATAGCACAATTTTTAATGGGACAGGCCCGAGGGATAGAGTGCAAAGAGACACAGAATTTTCTCCTCCCTATCTGTGCGCAAAAGTTGAGTATAACAAAAGATCGATCGATCAAAAGCAACAGTAGTTGCGCTGTTTCAACTGCAATAAACCAGGGCATCCAAAGAAATTATGTAGGGTTAAATATTGTGGAATGTGTAAGAGTACTGATCATTATTGGCAGTCTTGTCCGTCTCAGATACGGAGAGATGCGAGACCTACACCTCAAAGTTCTAGTAATTATAATGTGAGAACTTCCCAGGCAGGTCAAACCAAAGGGCAAAGGGATCGGCGAAATTTTTGGAAGCCCGATCAACAAAAAGCGTACAGGTGATTGGTAAATGCCATTGTTGTCTCGTGGGGGATGCGCCAGAGCCCAGGCCTATAGTCCATGGAACAGTAGGGGATGTGGATATCCCGATATTTATAGACTCGGGGGCATCAATAAATCTAATGGACTATAATTTGTATCAATCCATGTTTTCCAATTACCCTTTGCAACCCTCAACGGAGACAGTGTGTGATGTGCAAGCTCATAGATTAAATACCCTGGGTTGTGTTCAAATACAGTTTACTCTCGGTGACAGAGTGTTAACAGAACCAATTTTGGTAATGAAAGGAATTGTGTTGGGCAGCAGACTTTTGCTGGGTCATCCTGCTTGTAGAAGACACAAGATTTCGATCCATGCGGGTGTTAATGGGATAACAGTCGGGATACCGGCTGTTTTTCTGCATTATGAGGACGTGAATAGAATGGAGGACGTGGAGGTTATTGAAAGAGGAGATGTGCTCGGTGATTAATGGCGGTGATGCGAGTGTTATGGAGAAAGAAAATATTAAAACCCACGTTGCTGATATGGGAAATGATTACGGGGGTTCTATCAGAGTTCACAGTGATAACAATGGTGGTGATGATACTTTGGATGGTGATGTTGATATTAATATTGATGTACTAACCACAAGTATACAGGTGTTTTATCCGAAGATATTATGTTACTACCTGGTTCGAAGACTATGGTAAAAGTTAAATTGAAGGAAATAAGAAAACCCACAGATGTGTGTGTTATTGAAAATAGCGAAAAGCTTAGAGGGGTTGTTAGCACGGCATCAGTGAACAGTGTATCCAAGGATGGGTTTACGTGGGTAGAGTAGCTAAACTGTAATGATACAGTTAGGAGATACCAGAAGAATACATATATATTGGATTTCCAAGATTGGAGTTGTGATAATGGTTCAGTGACTAAAGGGGAAACCTGAGTTTTCGGAGGCAGAAATGCAATCAAGGAAACGAGCATTTAGAGAACATTTAGCTAATGCGGATTATAGCGAACACGTTGAAGCGATAAGCGGGCTCTTGGCAGAATTTGGGGATACGGTAGCCTTACAAGGTGATAAATTGGGGTTGACTAATGTGTTAGAGCATAAGGTAAATTTGGAGAGTGGCACAAAACCTATTTATATTCCTGCATATCGCATACCTTTCAAAATCAGAGAACAGGTACAGAAAGAGGTTAATAGATGGGAAGAAGTAATCATTAGACCCAGCGTGTCTCCTTACAACTTTCCCTTGTTAGCGGTGCCTAAGAAAGACAGTTCTGTCCGTGTATGCTTCGATTTTAGACGTTTAAATGAGAAGACGATCCCTGATCGTTACCCAGTCGCGTGCATACCAGATCTTTTTGTTGAAATTTTGGGACATAATATTTATGGCGTAGGGTTACTTACAGGTCCCTCTTAGTGAGAGTAGCAAGGAATATACCGCTTTTTCAGTGCCCAAGGGACACTATGAATTTACGCGAATGCCTTTCGGTTTATCGGGTAGTCCGATGACCTTTACCAGTTTGGTGATCACAGTTTTAAACGGGTTATTGGGCAAAAATGTTTTTGTGTATATGGATGACATCCTGGTCGCAACAGACACGATCGCGCAACACCTGGAAGTGCTTACAGAAGTACTTAGGAGGCTTAGATTAATGGGGTTGAAAATTAAGCTAGCCAAGTGCTTGTTCTTGAAAAAGCAGATCACATATCTAGGCCACGTCATATCTAAGGAAGGGGTTAGAGTAAATGACGATAAAGTCAAAGCAATAGTGAATTTTCGCACCCCCAGATCAAAGAAAGAGATTGTCACTCCTGGGTATCGCCGGTTTCTTCAGGAGGTTTGTGAAAGGGTTCTCTAATATAGCAGCTCCCCTAACTGATGTATTGTGGGAAGATGTTCAATTTCAATGGAATGAACCCCAGGTGGAGAGTTTTCAAACGCTCAGGGACGCGCCAATGAATCCCCCTGTTTTGAAGTTTCCAGATTTTAGCGAACCTTTTACATTAGTGGCTGATGCAAGCCAGGAAAGTATAGGTGCTTGCCTTATGCAAAAGTTTGATCAGAAATTTAATCCCATAGCTTTTTATAGCAGGAAGTTCAGGACAAAGGGCAGCAATGAGAAGTCCATGGCCACATATATAAAGAAGCCTTTGCAATAGCGTCGAGCTTAGTTCATTTTAAAATGTTACTGATGGGGAATAAAGTAGAGGTTCTTACAGACCACAAACCATTATTATATCTTCTTAATAAACCCAATTTGTCACCTAAAAGTGCTCGATGGTTTTTTACAATCAGAGATTTTGATGCAAAGCTCAAATATATAGAGGGCAAATTTAACGTGGTTGCTGATGCTCTCAGCAGGAGTTTTCACGACACGGAAGGTTTCCAAGTCACTCAAGTCACTAGCGAGGCCATACAATGGGATATACCTCTCATAGAGCAAAGGCAAGATGAAGACGAGATTTTAGCAGATGAAAAAGCGTTTCTAAGAGGGGAATTAGTCAGGAAACATTATAAGTTGCCTTTTTCGGGTTTGGAATTAGAAGGTAATCTATTGGTTAGGAAAATTAAACATAAGTTGAGAACCAGTGAAAGTAAAGGAGATACGACACAGATCGTAATTCCGAAGGTCCTAATTCCAGTTGTTTTGGATATAGTTCATTGCAGGTTCGGTAGTCCACACTTGGGAATAGAAAAAACGTATGATGAGGTTCGTGCAAAATACATTTGGAAAAACATGGGGAAAGATGTGGAAAATTTTGTAAGGAATTGTACGGTGTGCAATGCATGTAAGCCTGCAAGGACATCTTCATGCAAATTAGGATTGTATCCTATACTGAGTAGACCTTTTCAGAGAATACATATGGATATCCTGGGGAATTTTTGTGAATCTAGATATGCGAACAAGTACTTGTTAGTGATAATAGATGAACTTATAAGGATAGTAGAAATTTTCCCACTTAAGCATTAAATGGCTGAAGAAGTAGCCATAGCATTTTTCAATGGTATAATTTGCAGATATGGCTCACCCGAATGGGAGGGAATTCGTGAACAAAACCTTGGAATGTTTAGCTGAAGTCATGGGGATACAGAAAGTAACCGTTATTCCATACAGACCCGAGGCTAATGGGTTGTGCGAACGAGCAAACAGGAAAGTGCTCGAGGCTCTCAGGAAAACTGTAGGTGGTAATGATAAGAATTGGGACAGATATTTTAATGTTGTTAGACATAGTATTAACACTATGGTTAGTGATTCAATTAAATTGTCCCCATTTGAAGCTTTGTTTGGTTGTCCAGCACGAGGCACATTTGATTTGCTAACTATGCCTCATCATGGGGAGGATACGGTCGAGGCATTGGTATCCACAGCGAGAGAGAGACATGCTTGTCTCAGCCGTAATCTCGAATCCACAACCAGAGATATGGTACAGAAGATTAATAGTAAAACATCTGATCCCAAGATCAATGTTGGAGACAAGGTATTTTTAAAACTTAACGTGAGAAATGAACTAAATTACAAGTTAGGTCCGAAATTTGAAGGTCCTTTTAAAGTCATTGAAGAGAAAATTGGAAACAGACTTGTAGTCTTAGAGAAAACAACAGGTCTGTAGAGGTTAACACATATCTCAAAATTGAAAAGAATTGGTTGTGGTGATTAATATATTGTTGCTCAATTGCATTTTTTCCTTTTTTTTGCTGTCTGCTTTTTGCAATTTGGTGGCAGAATGCTTTTACGTTTTTTTTCTCTCTTTTATTTTCTTCTACTGTTTTTTTCTTATTATGCGCAAATCTGCGTCGTTTTGGCGTAAGATTTCGGAGTTAATATTTTACATGTAAAGTGGTTGAAATATGGCAAATGTTTGTCTTCACTGAGAAACGTGATAATATACGTGATAATTCCAGTAAATGATATTTGGAGAACAAGGGTTTCTGGTGTTGCGAGTCTGACTAGACAAATCTGCAGTGTGGTTCGAAGCACCTGAGGTGTTCACAGGTGGATTTTTTGCTAATGTTGCTGTAATGAATCCGGTTGCGGATTTTTCCCTTTGGAATTGATTACTCGGGGATTTGCACTATTCTTGTAGATGCTGATTATGGTATTCCACGGGAATGTATCATGTAAGGGGATTCTTTTCCTGTCGTTTCTAGTCGATGGGATTGCTGCGGTAGCAAATTCCGTGACGGTACATATTCCATTTTGGGAATAATATTGGATTATGTATAGGTTTTCCTCTCTTGGGTGTGTTAGTAATGAGGAAGGTCGATTATTTTCTTTTTTTTATTATTACTTGATGTAAATGTTTTTTTTTTCTTTTTTTTTCTTGTTCTGTCAGATGCTGAAATATTGCTTATCATCGCCCTGGGGTTGATGGCGCTTGCAAAGACGAAAGTACGTCTGGGTCATGGAGTGCTAATTGAGTAAGACCACTTGGTATGGTTATCATCTGATAAAGTTACGTTAAGTATCGAATTCGAGAGTCTGGGTTCAGCCAGATTGGAACTTGAGGAATCGCGGAGCAAAGTTGAAGGACTGGTAAACACGTTAAACGAACTTGAAACTACAAGAAATTTGTCTGCATCACTGGGACGTCTTTTAACGGAAATAAAAATAACTGCAAACAGGGTGCAAGGCAAGATCGGGGAAACACTCACTTGGGTCCCAGAGACAAAACCAGTTGGGGGGAGGGGCCGTCTAGAAGACAGAAAAGGGCAGTGCAGTTGTTGGCGGCGGGGGGTGTAGCTATTGCAGCCATAGCTGGGGTAGCAATAGCGAGTTTGGTGAAGGTTGGGATATTAGAGGCGGAACTCGCCGAACATGATAAAGCTCTGAATTCTCTAAGAGGGAGAAATGAGAAATTAGAAAACGGATTTAATGAGTTGAGGAAATCAAGTAACATATTACACGCGGCAGTAAAATGGGTCCAGGAAGACCTAGATGTCACCATTATGTTTTTCACTATACACACTACACTGTTGAACATTGAAAGAGAAACAGAATCTTTGTTGAATGAGATTAAAAGCCAAGTGGAATCAGTTGTAGCAGCTTCACAGGGGAAAACTTCAAGGGAAATGTTGCCATTGGGAACTTTGGAGTCAACCTTAAAAGACGTGGCGTATGAATGGGAATCAAATATTATTTTTACGGGAGATTTACTGTATAGATACTATGGGATTTTAAAGGATCTGTTATCAGATAAGGGGTTACTTGTTGACATACCAGTTAGTAATAAAAAACCGTTTCACAGCTATATATTTAGGCCATTTCCTAGTTCTTTCTAGGGGTCAGTAGTGATTTGGACGGGGGTAGAGATTATGTATATATTAAGTGAGGAATTCCAGTCCTTGGCAGTTGACTATGAACTAGGATGTGTGTTAGTTTATGATAGATATGTGTGTGAAAGTACGATATTTACTCTTCGACGTATTGACCTGTCATGTTGCGAACTAGAGTTAGCTCACGAGAACTTACCGACTCACTGTGACTTTAGAAAATTCCCCGATCCATACCAAGTAATATCAACAGAGACGACGACAGCAGTCTTCTGCACCAGATGCAAGAATTCTATCATGTGCAATGGAGACAACAATTCGCTCATCCTACAGGGATCCCAGCTGTTTGATAGTTCCTGTAGGGTCCTCTCGGATTTCTTCATCGTGCTTAGTCGGCGTGTATACAAACTCGTCCATAAAGGTGTTTCATAAACACTTACATGGAAACCATGAGGTGATTCAAATTCCGCCTACAGTGGAGACCATTACAGTTCCGCCGCTGGAGGATAGTGACGAAGATGAATTCTTCTTCGACGAGCGTTATACAATACCAATATTAATGATCATGTTAGGTGCTATACTGATCACCATTTGTGCGCATGGAGTTCTTAAACTTTTGTGCATTCGACAAAGCACAAGGACTCCAGCAACGGAAGTGGCCCTAAGTCATGTGGTAAATTGATACATTGTGCATTAGTTGCTGATGTGGTGTGCGACAGGAGTGCACAGAGGACATAGGTGGCCGAGCCATCTTACAAGTGTGTAATGTTAAGTGAAATCACATATCGTGTCTTGCTTGGAGACAGGCTGTAAGGGCAGCTTACTTGAGTGAAGGAATTTGAGTACGTAAGCAATTTAACCGAGAGACTGCTCGTCCTGTCGTCAAGCATGTACATTCGTTTGTAAGGATGTTACAAGTCTAATAAACCAAGGCACTTGCGAAAGTCACATTCCTTTCGGTGAGCACAAAGAGTTCAGGTGGTACACGCCAAGTGTCGGGAGAGAAAACTCCATCATAAAGGTATGACACACATTTTGTAAAACTTAGAAAACCCTTACCTTTGAAAAAAGAGAGAAGTGTGAAGCACCTTTTTTTACTTAAATAGTTTGAAAAGAGTGATGTGTGAAGAGTATCTTTTATCCATTGTTATCTTTATTACAGATGGGTCCTATTCCATGGGTAATTTAGAGACGGGATTCTCTAACCTGACTAATATAATGAACTTATTGACATTTTGGGTCTGGGTGTGAATTCTTAGTCAGGAGGGTAGAAAGTTAACTTACTAGTTTCTTTATGGGCAGATTTGGGTTTTCTGTCATTATGACTTGTTAATCATTTTGTTCTATTTTATATTCAACTGCTTTGGGTAATAAATAGTATATTTTTATACTTTCGAGATCTTAATAGCCTAACGACATTGTTGCAGACAGAGGGCACCATTGACAACAGGTAAGGGTTTCTAATTTCTGTAGTTTGATAAAAAAGAGGGGGTAAGATGTATATACGTATATATATATATATATATATATATATATATATATATATATATAATATATATATATATATATATATATATATATATATGTATATATATTATATATATATATATATATATATATATATATATATATATAATATATATATATATATATATATATATATATATATATATATAAAAGTCTGGTAACATCGCCGTGATTCATGTATACGCATTAAGCTACAAATGTCCTATAATATCTAATTCGATCTACCTCGGAATTAATATATTTTCATATATTATGTTAACAGAAAGGGAATTTCGTCAATTCCCGGGCGCGAACCTAGGAACCAAGAAATTAGGAGAGAGAGAGAGAGAGAGTCAGGCAGACAGAGAGAGAGACAGAGAGAGACAGAGAGAGAGAGAAAAAATAGTCTTTGATAGTAAGAAGCTGTAATAAGCAGCTGGCTATACCAGGACAGATTCCAAAAAAGAACATCTGGGTTCTTTCTGTTTTTCTTCCGTTTCATTTCGTGAATTGACAGATGAAAAGGCGGGCAGGACAGACAGCTGAAAGACAGGAGACTTTATGTTTCAGTCCTGCCTCGAAACTTTATATCCTTTGTATGATCTGAAAGTTTACACTGACGGAACAGCTCGTTTGTATTTGTTAGCTAGCCATGTGGCGTTTCAGGAATAATGGTAATAGGGCCACTATAAGCATGAGAAAAAATAGGAATTACGGCAAATCATCAAAGATTTGTCCTCCAAATTCTACGGAAACAAAACATTACTAACATAAATAGACCAAGATTGATTAATCCAGCAACAATATATTTCCAGGTGACTCGACTATTGAAATATTTCTTATTTTGTATATGGTTGAAGAAATACCATGTAAGTTTATCGCAATGGTTCACACTCCATCTAATGTATGGACAGTAGTAGTAAATGTATTGTTCTCTCTGAGATTTCTATTAGTGTTTCTAAGGAGGTCAGTTACAAATAAAAAAAATAAATTCTAGATGGGAGTAATTAACCTCCTGTAAGGCCACTGGCCTTGGTATTAGAAAAAAATTAGACCCTAATAACGTTATCTATTCTAGGACAATATCTAAGAGAACTGAAAATATGATGACTTTAAACATTACATAAACATAGACTCGTTCCTTAAATAAATGGAATGAAGCTAAGAAACAGCTGCTAACGGACTGCTTCGTAATTTGGCAATCGCGACCACCGTTGCAAATTCCTTAATGGTAAAAAATGCTTAATATCATTTTTCATTATTAATACGGGAATAATCGTCTTACCTGCAATTTTACCAACTTCCATACGCTCAGCTTAGGATGACAGTTATATAATTATTATTCTGAATTTAATCAGAGAGACCCGGTTTCACTTTTGATAGAGAGGAAGTCTAACAGTGGGAGATGACACAATTGATTCACATGGCGAGGAATATTACTGTTTCTTGTATCCGGTGCTTGTCATACGAAATGATTTAATTCTCATTCCAGTGTAACTAACAAGAATGATTTCGAAATTATTAAACTTGACTACGTAGAAAATTATTTCGATTAGGTATCTGTTAGAAAGACTTTTTGGTTTATTGTTGTACTTGTAGATTTTTTAAAGAGGACATCACTAGAATGAACAATTCTAAATATTCAATGATCTCTAACGCCTGAAAAAGGTGTGTACATAAAGTCCTTTGGCATGGGGCTGCTAGTTCTGTGCCCTTTTTGAAACCCACTACAGTCAACTAGCCACCAGGTAAATTTAATTATTTACCTGCGCAAGTGAAATCCTACATCACCTCTGCATCGCTACTCATGAATATTAGAAAATAATGATATTTATTTGATTGAAATTATTTTTAGGTTTTAAATATTATTTATTTGTATTTTTCATCAATAGACAACCATTCGTTGTATGCAAATATGTGAGTATGACTATATAATTGTTTCAGAGAGAGAGAGAGAGAGAGAGAGAGAGAGAGAGAGAGAGAGAGAGAGAGAGACTGCTTGCTCAGAGGCTTT
>NC_087217.1:23932304-23934804 GCF_015104395.2 Macrobrachium nipponense
TAGCAATATTAGCGAGTTGATAATGTGAAGACAATCGTCTAATGAATGACTCTCTCTCTCTCTGTCTCTCTCTCTCTCTCTCTCTCTCTCTCTCTCTCTCTCTCTCTCGGCTTTTTATGTTTCTCCTTTTGTATATTGGGGATTTTACTAACCCTCTATTTAAACCATACAAACCACATATGGATTACAACATATTCTAAAATATGAGTAAATATTCATGAAGATGATGAATTTCAAATTGAATGTAAAAATAATCAGTTCCCTTTTCATATAATATAATGATCAGTGGTATATAATATTCAATATTTAAATGGGTGAAGATCACGTTCAGGTTAATAACAAAAAAATAATTCAGAATTACAAAAACGAAGAGAATAGTGAATGACTATTTTTATTGTTACAGTATCACCATTTATTTTTCAAGGTTTAGGTACAATGTGGCATAAAAAAACCCATTGATTCAGTTTTTGTAAAAGCAGAAAACGAGTTAAAATGCGACACTTTTCCATCCACACACTCAGTGTTTTGATTGCCATGATTTAAAATAAACTGATATCTGTACAGTTCATCAAACAAATTTACATTTAGATAAGACTAATAACAGTGTATATGACAGAAATGATACTTCTGAATTCAGAATGGAGTGCAGCTGTCAGAGACACATTTGGTCAAAATGATCATGGGTTTTACAGCCTTTCCCACTACGATGAAAAGAGTATTTTTGACGATTACAGCTAATATATGTTTTGTATCATGAAAATGTTTTCTGCAAGAGGAAAAGTAAGGTTTGTTTTCCAATTGACTGAAATTATAATTTAGAGGGATTTTGACCTGGGGTTTTCTATGAATAATTTAATTTGAAATAAGAATTAACAGATTTTTTCTATGCAACTATTTCAAGAGAAATTTTTAATTTTTGGTGAGGTATAATCTATTTTTTCAGGATGTATGTATATATATATATATATATATATATATTATATATATATATATATATATATATATATATATATATATATATATATATATATATATATATATATATATATATATATATATATATATATATATATATATATATATATATATATGTGTGTGTGTATATATATATATATATATATATATATATATATATATATATATATATATATATATATGATATATATATATATATATTATATATATATATATATATATATATTATATTATATATATATATAATATATTTATATATATATCATATATATATATATATATATATATATATATATAATATTTATATATATATTAATATATATATGTATTATATATTATATATATATATATATATATATATATATATATATTATATATATATAGATATATATATATATATATATATATATACATATATATATACTATATTGAATGAGCAATAAAGAATTCACCATAATTACCCTATTATGAAAGTATTATTCAAATATCAATAATTTAGCTTGATCCCTTTGATATTCTGTATAAAGAATGGACTATGTTATTCCCAATCCCTATAAACTATGATGATGATGATGATGCCCCATACATAATGATCAATCATTGTCCAGAGAATGCAATAATAGAGGTATTTTAGTGACTGCATTAAGCTTTAACGGCCGTTGCATGCAGCACGGGACAACCAATTCAAATCCCATAAAAGCAGTGCCATAGGAGGAATATTTTCCAATGCGTTAATGGCTGTATTATGAATACATCAGGAACTCATTGGAATTCCAGTTGTTGTTGTAAATGACTGATGAATCTATATATCAAAGAGAGTTCCTTTCTAAGGTACGGGTATGATATTAGTTTCCCGGTGTAATGCAATATGAAACCATATGGAATTATAATAACATAAAAAAAGAATTTGATTTAGCGATATAGAAATAAAAACAAACATATATATAGAAAATATGAGAGGAGTAGAAGTATATATAGTATAGATAGATATAAAATTATATTTATGGTATCAATATAAAATATATTATAATATAATTTAACATACTACAAATTATATAATTACCATATACATATATTAAACCAATCACATATTATATAGCTTAATGTATAAGTATATGAATAATCATGATGTGTATCACATGTGATATATAGATACACATCGTATGTGTATATATATACATATGTATATATATATATATAATATATATATATATATATATATATATATATTATATATATATATATATAACAAATATATGTATGTATATATATTTATACGTATGTATATATATATCATATATATATAAGAGATATATATATAGAATATATATATATATAATTATATATAATATACAAATGTCCTTTAATATCCAATGTCACTGAAGTCCTATTTCCTTCTCTGTTTCCGCTGTTTCGAACCCACGGGAGGACGAAATTATTATCAATAAAAAATTCCACTTCGGGTAACATGTATGACAATATAAATGATTCTGAACAAGTGCGAATTAGGTATTAAAGGACATTT
>NC_087217.1:23936575-23944075 GCF_015104395.2 Macrobrachium nipponense
TGTAACTGGGTGTGTGTGTGTATTTGTGTGTTTGTGTGTGCGAATTTGTGCTCGTATGATGAATGTGTTTGAGAAGTCGCTTATTACTCTGTAATGGGAGGGTTAAGGAATTTTACCTTAAGATTGTTGGGCTAACGACAGTTAATATCTACAAGGTCGGGGTAGTTGTCTCAAGCATGGAGCTTGGACTAATGTTTATAAACAATTGAATGACTACAGGTGACGGCATGTTATCTTAGCCTACATACTTATTGTATACGTCATCTTTAGCGTCTCTAGTCTGATCACATTCCTGCAAGCAATCTGGTTGACCTCTTTAGTTTTAGACTTTTATATATATGGACTAACATTCCATATTTTTATTATGTAAACACTTACATCAGCTCGGTCAGCTACCAAAACCAACCACTGAATATTACTCAAACTTGACTTGCATTTGACTTATAGGAGTGTGATACAGACACTATGTGAATATATATATATATTAGTAAATAAAAATTCATGGTGTACATGAATTGATTCAAGTAATAAAATATAAAACAATGATATTGGTAAATAATAGTGATCACATGATATATATAATGATACAGTTTTTCACTTCATCTCATTAAGATACATATGCTACAGAAATACTAATGTACTCTGATAATTGCATAGAATGAAGATTAACATGATAAAAATCATATTTTAACTGATAAAAAAGTTCATATATGAATTGATAAAATTATTAATGTTTATGCTGATTGATTCGTTGATTTTTATGCTAAATGTTATATATCTGATTCATTAATCAATATACTAACTCATAAATAACTGCAGATATTGGTAAGATAAAAGGTAACATATTGATTAGAGGCTACCTGATTTGTTTATACATATGTATATGGATTCATATAATTATGATTCAATATATGCACTTTAAATAGATCCATTGCGTACAGCAAAGAATCTTTAGATTCTGTTATTTATGATCATTTATATAAGAGATTCCTATTGCGTACACGCAAAGATATATTTCGACTCTGTTATTTATGATCATTTATATAGGATACATGATCACTTGATATATATAGGATACATGACGAGGTTATACTTATGACTTCACTTTTAACTAGCGTTCGAAACAACTTTTCGTCCATTACACAGTTCCAGACAACCACCTATAGCCAATGAAACGGCCTTTTTCAATGGTTAAAGCAAGGGGAAAAGGGGTTTGCCTGGGCGGGTCCAACGTTCCATTTTGCGCTCACACATTATTCTCTGCATCCTAATCTACACGATTACGTTCGCGATGAATAGATCATCCCAGCACGAGTCCTTCGCCAGCAAAGTAGAGTTGGAATATCCTTCGGGTCGTAATTGTCGGAAGTATGTCCCTTTTGTAGTCGATTCCGACAGCCGCCGGAGCGTTCCGCATTAAAACGAGATTAACGACGAGATACGGTGTCGGTCGAAGAAGTCCATGATGGTGCTTATTCCTTTCGCATTGTAGGCGGTTGTTACTCGACTGCCGTCGTCCGCAGCGACGAACGATTTTTTTTTTTTTTTTTTTTTTTTTTTTTTTTTGAAGTTGCGATGTGAAACTCTCGTTACTGCAGGATACTGTAACCGGTTCCATTAATCAGCCTGCAAGTTAAATTATACTTGTCACAAGGGCAAAGTAAATTCAGACGACATCCAAATACAGGGGAGGGAGAGAGCCATTTAGACCAGACTTAACCCACATGAATTCGCTGATATTTCGGAATTCAAAAGAGTCCGCTGTACAAACATTTTTATCCATGGCATTAACAATGAGTGAACCTATCCAGGTCTATGATGACTTGTAAAAATATCCAGATTATAAAAAATAAATAGATATCATTACGAATCTCAAAGAAAAATTCGATATTACTGGTAGTAAGTTACTAGACAAAGAAGTGGAAAACGGAGCTAATTGTAAGATTGCCAGGCAACATAAGAGTCAAAGAGAAGATTAATCATGATTCTATGTGCCCTAACAAAAGTTTTCATATTCAATTTTCTCGTGCGCATCCTCTGAGGTTAACTTTTAAAACATTATTAATAGGTAGGAGATGCAACGAAAAAAACCCACTATGTAACTAATTTCTATATAAACTTTGGGTTTTCCAAGAAAATGTGACATTTTCCCATGAATGTGATTTACTTGAATTGTAATAGGCTAATGTTGCAAGTAAATATTTCTTATCCACAACTTGATAATTCTAAATGTCCGTTTACCCATGTCATAAGCTGAATATTGACTCTAATTGGTCTATGAGGTTCAGAAAAAAAAAAAATTAATTCATTTTGTTGTTATAGAAATTCTATTTGCTTATTATTGTTCATTAATTTTAAAATGATTACAAGTCCTTAACTAATTGCATTACACACACGGATAAGAATATGTTATGTGGCCTGTCATGACCTATGCACCACATGTGAAGTTCATGAACTAAGCATTCCTTTCTCCAGTCAATCTGCTTTTGCAAGCAGAGACGACACACAGATGAAGCCTGTGTAAGCAGATTATTGAGGTTAAAAGGAACAAATGCTGATACGGCAATGATGACGTCGTCACTTGGCAGGAGATTGCTCTCAGCCAGCTAAGAGTTACGTTACTTGCTGTAAGAGATACGACTTTAGTATTTTCAAATGATATTTTAGTGTTTTAATTCTCCACCCGCATGAGAAGAATGTCTGAAAAAAAAAAAAAAAAGAAAAAAAAAAAAAAAACAACAGTACCAAAATTGAACAATATATTAGTTTCATGACGGCATTATGTTTAAATAAATATTCCTTATTCAAACTATATGAAAAAGGTTTCCATACAAATTCTATATATATTATTAGCCCTGTATAAGATTCATATAGGATTATTCATAGATAACATTTTCACTTCTAGACTTCCTGACTTTAAAATCTCTTTTATTTATTTTATTTATTTTATTTATTATTATTTTATTTATTTATTTATTTATTTAATTTTTTTTTCATTGACTACGAATATAAATTACCGGGACAGACAATATGTCAGTAGATTTTGGATATGTGTTTGAACTTTTAGCTTATTTGTCATTACTAAAGCGTTAAGTTAGAGTTCAAATCTTTTAGGCATATATATTTGGATATTTAATTATCTATGGTTACGTTTTGCTTATTGATTTTATCGTGATTCCTTTTTTTATTATAATTTGTAACCCTTCCGACTTCTTACGAGTGTATTATATTGACTCCACTTGTATCCATATTTATTTTATTTTTTATATTATTTATTTATATATATATTTTTTTATATATTTGATAAATTAATGGTTGGCTTGAATATGTGGCAAAGTGTTCTAGCGGCGTACCGTATAAGGCTACTTGCGGCATCATTCTATAGATACAAGATATAAAAGATAAACGTATTTAAAACCGCGAGAACCGCTATAATCCAGTTCGATCCAACATCACGAGTTGTAACTCGTAAGACTTGACACTTCCTATTTAATTATCCGGTATTCTACAAACCGATTGACTCTGGGTGAATAAAATATATTATTGGTTTTCTTAATGGAAAGGAATTCACAACGTGTTAAGGAGATTATATTGATTTACACCACCCGAGTCACAGATTATTATGTGTTGAATTCCATGTTTACTGATTTAAGCACTCATAATATTCCTAATGCACTCAATTGCGGGGTTTGTTTGTTTTTTAGTGCTATTACTTCTATATAACGTGTCAAGGAACTATAACACTAAGAAGTGTTTTATTCTCTGTCAGACTCGTAACTCTGTTCATAATTCATAAGTATATTCTTTCAAGGATTGATTTGGCACAGGATAGGGACCCCTAAACTGACAGGTGTCTTGGTGTGTCCCTTGTTTTTCATGACACGCTGTTACAATCAGTTATGTGCTTTTTATATCTGTAAGCATTGTAAGGCCAGAAAAAAAAACAGTGATTTGGCTTTCTGTGAAAAAGGAGGGAACCCTGGTGACGGAATGCAACCAGTTTATGACGATTGGTATGAGAGATTATTACTACTACCTGTCGTAGTCATCTGCTGTGTTCTTTCGTGTTTTCTCGCACGGACCTACATATAATATTACAATTTGATTACATATTCTGATACACATACTTTTAAATATATTTTGCTTTAGGGTTTCTGCTCGAAGTGTTTATTGGTTTTTTGCCTACCACTGACCCTGTTTCGTTTCGGGAATGTTTATTGTTTGGTGTTTATTCTGCTGACTCTGTTTCCGTCCGAAGTGTTTATTGTTTGGGTTATGTCTGTTGACTCTTGCTTTGTTCAGTTTGTAACAGTTTTCTGCGCTCCGACCCAGATATTCATGCTCGCGATCTCTTGGGTTAAGGAATTTCTTGTTTAGATACGGTTTTTAACAATAGGCAACGGATTGGTTTTCTATATCTTTTAGTCCAATTATGGTTCTTTGGCTGTATGGTGCGGGATTGCGGATAATGCGTCAGCTATATTTTGCTTTCCCAGGTAGCTATCTTATCTTGGCTCCAATAAACTGATGATCATTTTGTCACCGAGTTCCTTTTGGACCGTGATTAAAGCCTTTTGAAAAACTCGGTAAAGGACTCATGTTCAGTAAGGACTCTTTATCAGGATAGCCATAGATTATGAACTTAAAATGTACTAGTGTTAAGATACTAGCCCTTCCTTGCCTATTACTGCATATTTACTTTCAGAGGGCTTTAGTTTACGTGAATAAAAAGCTATAGGGAAGAACTGTTTTATCATATTAACTGAAGTAGTATCCTCTTACCCCTTGGTCTGGCGTCTGTTGCAATAAAAAAATTTCCTTATTTAAATCAGGGATTTTTAAGTTAGGTAAGCTGCATTTTCCGCTTTTAAGATATCGAACGCCTGTTGATGCTTTTCAGAACCATATAAATCTACGCTCTTCTTCGTAAGATCTGTTAAGGAGCTGTCATCATTGAAGAGTTACCTATTTACAATACGATTGTAATACCCACTACAGCGCAAAAAGTGCTGTATCCCCCCTTTACGTTAATAAGTACCGGAAGTTATGAATAGCCGACACCTTACCATGGACTACTTTTAAAAGACCTTGACCAGACACATAAACCTAGATAAACATGTTCGTTTTAAAAAACTCACATTTAGATATTTTTACTCTGAGATTATTTTGTCTTTGTCTCTGTAGCACTAGCTCTACTTTATGTAATGTACTTCTAAAGGTATTAGAAAAGATTAAAGATCATCCATATAGGCATGTAGGTTATCCCCTAAAGTCCTCCAAAACACTATATTGTAATTGGGGCGCAACGTAAGCCGGAGGCATACGTAAAAAATAGATAATTGTTCCCTGAGTGTGCTGAAAACGGAGTTATGAGGTACATCACTTAGGGTAATGGTATCTGGTAAAAATCTTTTAAGTAAGTCCAAAGGTTGGTGAAAAAAATTTATTCTAACCTAACAGAGATAAGATGTCGTCGGTACATCGCACTGGAAACTATCGGAAGTCGTTTCCTTGTTTAAGCGCAGAAATCTACGCAGATACGCCCAAGTCCGATCTTTTATGGCATGACATTTGAGGGAAAAAGAAAAATTATATGGGCTTATTTATTTCTAATGACTCCTATTACTAACATTTTTCAACTTCGTCATTTATTTCTATTTTGAAATTTCATTGGGGTTCTACACGAAGTACTATATACTTATGTTTGTCCATAGACCGATTTTTTGTATTTTTGTTTTTTCAATGCACTCCTTTTTCTCCCAGATCACTCGCTAGTGGAGAAAACTTCCTGGTATTCAGGTGAAAGATAAAAAAAAATTTTCTGCTGAATCACCTCGCTTGAATGACTTTACGGGATATTACTTTAGATAGATTATCAGAGAGATTCATCCACGACTGTTTGGGCGTGATTAAAAATTAGCAACAATAAAAAATGCGATATTATAACTTCCGTATCCACGATATGTACTTTTAGGCTTTGTTCGCGAAATCGTATTTCATTTCAGTGTCCGGGAAGGATTAAAATTTCATTTCCCAGCCAAAGTCTTTTTACACGCACTAAGGCATTCGAGGGTGCATGCTTCTCGAAGATTTTGCGTGCAAACGTGCGACTGCGGTTGTGGTCAATTGAACAATGTTACGATTTATGGACAAATGTATAGTTCCTTTATATAAGTTATTATTTGATTACTGTCTCATTTTTGGTTCAAACGGAATTTTAATATGTTTGAAGGTTTTATTAGGATTTTCCTTTGATAAACACGCCTTATTTTGCAGGATGTAAGATAATATTTTGTATACCCCTAGATGAATCTTACAATTACACTAGATACAGATCAATGTTTTTTTTATAACTATAGAGGTATCTGTAAACGCTCGCTTATCCGACTTCTCATTAGGGAAGTTCGAACAACAGCGGTGAGTCCGTAAATACTGGTAATTAATTGTACTAAAGGAATAAATAAGATATTCTAATTTTTAACGGCGCGTACAGTCGGGCTTATCCACCACTACTCATAATAACTTATGTATTAAAAAAAACGAAAACCTGCTCTGATTACTTTATAACGGTCGTGTGATGCATAGGGAAATTCCTTTTTAATTTTAAAAAAGGTATTTGGGATGTCGAACCAACATCGCTTTTCCCCACTCTGCTAGAGTCGCTTATTGTGTGGAATTTGCTTTGCTTTGAACACTTCGCAGTTTTTTGACTGACCTTGACCGCTTGACTAGTGACACAGTAAACCGAGTTTGCTTGTTTGATTCTGAAAGGCTACTGTTTCTATTTCTTTTTGTAATAATTAGGATCCTTCTCTTTATTACCATCGCAACGTATTGTGTGTTTTTAGCATTATGTTGCTGGTTACGTATACAGCAATGAATGACGAACTATTAGGACTGAGCGATTACTAATAAGACAAGTTATCACTACTGCATTCCATTTTAACTGTTTGTACTTCATTCTTTGCTAAAATTTGAAATAGTGAGGGATCCTGGTCGCGCATTTAGCCTGATGAAAGTTTTTTTACAGACATGTTATTCCTTGCAATCCAGCCATATTTTTAAAGTTAAGTTGAGTCATTGAGGTTCGATATTTTATAAACTCAAAAAACTCAAGGAGGCTAAACTGCGATCGGGACTTGCAAAGGAGCATTTATTGTCATGACCCGAAATAGTGTTACCTCTAATTTATATATATTTGTACGTGGGTGTTCCACTTGTTTTTTGTGTATTTTCTAATCACTACGGTGCTTAACGACCCTATCCATGCATCTGTATAAATACAGACGTCCACTGCGTAAACGCATATTCACTGTTTAATATGATTTGTTACGTAAGGGATTAATAATCACCCAAAATGATAAAATTAACATAGTATATGATTATGATATTTCAGTAGAACTTCTGGAAACAGACACTCAAAGATAAAAACTCGCAGTAGCGAAATCTCATGATGTAGTAATTTATGTAAAAAAGTATGATTAAGAATGTCTCGTAACT
>NC_087217.1:23951575-23956575 GCF_015104395.2 Macrobrachium nipponense
AGTACTTTTGTCATGGGAATCATGGCTACTACGAAGAGTAGTGGGGACAGTGAGTCGCCCTGGAAGATCCCTCTCCTGATATTAACCTCTGCTAGTCTTATTCCGAGCTTGTAAGTATTGTATTCTAGTAGCGCATTGTAGGTTTTTGAGGAAGCTGATGGTATTTTCCTCTGCCCCATATATTTTCCAGGCATTCTATTAGCCATGTGTGTGGTATCATGTCGAAGGCTTTCTTATAGTCTATCCATGCCATGCTTAGGTTGGTTTTCCTTCTCCTACTGTTCTTCATTACCATTTTGTTTTCTATCAGGAGCTGGTCTTTTGTGCCCCTACACTTCCTTCTGCAGCCTTTTTGTTGGTGGGGGATTGGTGTTTGTCTCCTCTAGGTAGTGTATAGCCTTTCACTGATGATACCTGTTTAGTAACTTCCCACCATTATTGGTAGGCAGATGATAGGCCTGTAAGTTACTGGCTATATTTCCCTTACTCTTGTCTTTTTGTACTAAGGATGTTCTTCCTGTGGTCATCCATTTGGGTGCGTTGGTGATTTGAGATGCAATGCTGGAGTTGTTCTGCTATTCGTGGGTGTAGGTCCTTGAAGTTTTTTGAGCCAGTATCCATGGACTTCATCGGGACCTGGGGCTTTCCAGTTTGGCATTTTCTTTAGTTGGTGTCTGACTGTGTCTGTCGTGATCTCTGTGAATCTTTGTTTTATTCTCCCTGTTTCTTCTTCCTTGACTTCCTGGAGCCATGTTGCATGTTTGTTGTGTTGATACCGGATTGCTCCATATGTTTTCCCAGAGTCTCTTTTACTTGGTTCGGCTTTCAGGAATTTCTGGGTTGTTGTCTTCCCCTCTTAGTTTGGCTGTATAGTCTTTTCTGGTTGGTTCCGAATAGTTTGTTCTGTTGGTATCCCTTATTCCTGTTCATGTACCGTTGGATCTTATGTGTTTTGCCTTAAGCCTCTGTTTTACATCTTCTATTGTGTTGTTTAGTCCCCTCTCTTGTACTATTTGTATTTCTCGTTGAGTTCCTCCCTTGTTTTCTTGCTTCGTTAGGCCTTTTTTCTGCCATCTCTTTCAGTTTTACTCAAGTCAGATCTCATCACCATGATTTGCTTTTCCAGGCGCCTTTTCCAAGGAGGTTGCTGTTTTGGTTTTCTGTTGGGTTGTTGTGCTGGTGGTGTTGGTGTTCGAATCCCCATCAGTTCTGCTACTAATCTTGCTCCTGCATATTGTCAAGTTATTTGTTTCTGTGATACTGGTGGTGTGTATTATGCCCATTATTTCATTGACCTCACTTGTTTTCTCCCTTAATTTCTTGGTGTTGTAGGCTTTCATTCAGGAGGGGATCTTTGTTCTCTCTGTATCTGGCTCCATCCATTAAGTCTAATCGTTTCTACCCATTCCGTCCTCTCTGTTATCTTTCGTCGTGTTATTATTATTATTATTATTATTATTATTATTATTATCTTTTATTTGGTGGGTGGAGAAGGGGATATTATTATTATTATTATTATTATTATTATTATTATTTATTATTATTATTATTATTATTATTATTATTATTATTATTATTATTATTATTATTATTATTTCAGTTGTCTTAGGTTTATTTCCTCTAACGTGTCGACAGCGCACAGGCAGTCATTTATGAGAGTATACAGCAAAGTGAATTAAGATACTGTTTTACATGTATTTATAGCAGGCAAGGGTGTGTTCAATCGGTGGGTAGGCCGGTAAGCAGGGATTTTAATTGGTCGTTGGATAGTAACGAAATCTGTCCCGGAGGCGTTAAGATCTTCTTGGTCCGACCGGTGTTGTTGGCGTGGGTTGGGTGTTGGTTGGGGTACTCCCCACCTATGAGACAGAGAGAGAGGGAGAGAGAAAGAGAGAGAGTAAGAGAGAGAGAAAGAGAGGAAGAAGCAGAGAGAGAAAGCGGGAGAGAACGAGCGGATGACATGTCACCTGGACGGCTTATAGTACCTGCCACCCAGGTGGTGGGTACCCCAACCAACACCCAACCCACGCCAACAACCCCGGACGAATCAAGATCTCAACGCCTCAGGGACAGATTTCGTTACCATCCAACGACCAATTAAAATCCCTGATTACCGACCTACCCACATATTGTACACGCCCTTGCCTGCTATAAATATATGTAAAACTATCTTAATTCACTTTGCTGTATACTCTCATAGATGACTGCCTGTGCGCTGTCGACACGTTAGAGGAAATAAACCTAAGACAACTGAGATTATTATTATTATTATTATTATTATTATTATTATTATTATTATTATTATTATTATTATTATTATTATTATTATTATCTACTCCGTTCTTCACCCAAACATAACAATCCAAAATACTAAACACTTCGTGAACTTTTAGACAGACTTCGGCAAGATTTGATGGATTGTAAGAAATTCTAAGCCACGAGAACAACCGTCTTGACCTTTTAAGCTTTTGAAACTTGATCTCTGCACGAAAGGTCATCGTGAATCAGTCAATGTATCTCGCAAGCAACAAAGGTTGGGTGGTCATGTATCTATTGTATTTTGGTATCACCATCTGATTTGATGAATGGCTTTGCACCTATACTGGTAGTGTGGTTTTGTGATGCGTCTATTTGTTGTATATTTAACGTAATCCTTATTTGGGTCTTTTTTTTTTCATTTCACTCTTATGATATTTTTTAGCTTATTTTTCGATTACTCTCTCTCTCTCTCTCTCTCTCTCTCTCTCTCTCTCTCTCTCTCTCTCTCTCTCTCTCTCTCTCTCTCATATCAAACACGCTTAGTTGCGATTTATTTTACTCTTTAAGTCTTGCTTACTCAGTATAATATTTAGATGAGTTAAATGTATATGTAAACACTCACATACACGTATACATTTGTATTTGACATTCGTGTCATAAGTGTTTTCACAGTACACATACACTCAACTTTGGCGAATGACTATACCACGTTACTCTTGTATAGAATACTATTATTCTTTTCTAAGAATATGCTATGATATATCCAATATTTATACATACATACATACATACCTACATACATACATACGTGGACGCATTTTTGACAACCAATACAATTTTACTTTCAATAAAAAACAGTTTTAAAATTTTAGGAGACGTCTCATCTCCTTCATGAAATAGGTAGAAATAAAGGAATAAAAAGAATCTCAGCATCCAACCTTTCCTCACATCTATGTCCCTCTGAGGAATAAGGCCATTTTGCCCCTAGTTTCCTCTCCAAGATTGCCCATTTTCTGTCTAAATCCCGTACATGGAGTCATATACCCTGGAATCACAACACAGAGTTGCATAACACCAAAATGTTCCCAATAATAAATTCATCAAAATGCCATCTGGTGTCGTGAGTATGATACCTCAGAACATCTTCACTTAGATGTCATAGAGACGAGTTATATGCCAGCTTCAGTGCTTCAAAAATCTAATGAAAAATAATGAACATATTCTCCCTCAATACAGTGGTACTGACATGCACACCAGGTAATTTTAGCACTTATATAATATATTTTACCTTTAAATATAATACATTACAATACTTAATGGTATATTAGGTAAGTGTTAGATGATAATGATATCATATAATTGGGAAACAAATTCGGTGACCTACATCAGTTACTTTTTAATAGAATGTCAACTGAAAATCATTAGAGCTTCAGTGACCTTACAATCTACAAAAGTGGGCAATTATTTAATGAATGAACAACAGTTCTGGTAATGTAAATATATACATATGAAACTTTTACATATACACCAGACAGAAAACCCTTTACGAGATGAAAGTGAAAAAGGCCTGGCCTTCAAAACAACGAAACGAATCAGGGCAACAGAATAATAAAAACATAAAACAAAAACCCGTAACAGGGACGAGAGCCTCTCTTGCAAATCCTATTTTTAGAAAACAGAATTTATCAAGGGTCGGTGAACACGGCAATCCAGTGACATTAATTTTTTTTAGCTGAAGTGTAGCGTAAACCTTTTGATATTATGAATGCCCCAGTGGTTACCTGAACGTTTTTCCGGTCCCGGAACAAACAAACAAAAAAATCTGGGAAGTTTGCGTTATTTGACAAATTGATTCTTTAAAAAAATGCACTTTGATAATGTTTCTTTATTTTGAACATCTTTGCCTCTTGACGAGTAGTGGATATTTGTTTGATTTGGGATTTTTTATATGAAAAACAACTATTTTTACATAATTACATAGCTGGTAATATATGACTTGTTTTTTTTTCATAAACGTATATGAGTTTTTAAATAACTTTATGCAAGATGGCTTAGCAATAATTAAATTCTTACTACGTGTGGAAAAGTTGATAATAATAATAATAATAATAATAATAATAATAATAATAATAATAATAATAATAATAATAAGGAGTAATAATGATAATAATAATAATAATAATAATAATAATATAAATAATAAGTAATAATAATAATAATAATAATAATAATAAAGAAACAAACAGCGATGACACATGGCAATGGCTACAGAGGGGAGAGCTAAAGAAGGAAACTGAAGGAATGATAACAGCGGCACAAGATCAGGCCCTAAAAACCAGATATGTTCAAAGAACGATAGACGGAAATAACATCTCTCCCATATGTAGGAAGTGCAATACGAAAAATGAAACCATAAACCACATAGCAAGCGAATGACCGGCACTTGCACAGAACCAGTAACAAAAGAGGCATGGTTTCAGTGGCAAAAGCCCTCCACTGGAGCCTGTGCAAGAAACATCAGCTACCTTGCAGTAATAAGTGGTATGAACACCAACCTGAAGGAGTGATAGAAAACGATCAGTCAAAGATCCTCTGGGACTATGGTATCGAACAGATAGGGTGATACGTGCAAATAGACCAGACGTGACGTTGATTGACAAAATCAAGAAGAAAGTATCACTCATTGATGTCGCAATACCATGGACACCAGAGTTGAAGAGAAAGAGAGGGAAAAATGGATA
>NC_087217.1:23994075-24000836 GCF_015104395.2 Macrobrachium nipponense
TCCCTAACCACACATCCCCTCCCACAACACATACACCCCACCCCAGCCCTCCCACTCCCTACCAACAACACCCTTCTTGGAAAAAAGAAAAGAACCTTCTTTGCACAGCACACAAATGAAGCTTAGGAATGTTTTGCATGGGCAGACGCATGAAAGCTAATAAATTCTCCTCGAGAGCCGAGACCAAAAGAGCCTATTACATCACACTTTATTACTCCTGCCGCCATTATGCTGCTAAAGCTCCCATGAAAGGGAAGTTTTTTAGAGAGATGTAAATCTCGATGGTTATATTATTATTATTTTTTTTTTTTTTTGCTTGTATTTTAGTGTAGCTTTCTGCGTGTTTTTTTTTAATTTTCTTATTCCTGATAGGTATGGGCAATATTTTGGGAGAATTTTAGTTCTGTATTCTCATTAAGTATGACGTGTATATATTGGGCGTATTTCATTTTAATTCTTTATATATATATATATATATATATATATATATATATATATATATATATATATATAATATATATATATATATATATATATATATATATATATATATATATATATATATATATATATATATTATATACATATATATATGTGTGTGTATGTGTGTTTGATACACACACACACACATATATATATATATATATATATATATATATATATATATATATATATATATATATATATATATACATGTAAGGTTTGATCCATTTCTCCGCAATCGTGAAGAATGTATTGTAAGCACATCAAAGCTATAGAGAACGTTGAAATGAGCTTTGAAAAAAAAAAAAAACAAGTAAGACACAGCAAAGATTGCAGAATAAATACGTGGGAAGTGACAGGGGTACGCTACCTCTGAAATAAAGAAAAAATATCGAGAATCTTCGGTTACCTTCTGTCAAAAGACAGTATCTCTTGGAGATTACCTGCCCAGAGATTTTAAAGTCTGAAGACGCCAGCAAAGAGAATACTGACTTTCAAGGGACTATAGAGCGTCTTAGTGTCCACATCAGGTGTTACACAGGTTTTTGTATTGGTTGCTCACTTTACAATTTCAATGTGTAACAATACTGTTGGTTTTAGGAAATAGCATTGCCTAAACGATTATCACAGTAAAAAAAATCAAAATGTAATTTAAAACAGTTTCCGTACATTACTGACCAATTCTTGGCGATATAAAATGTTTACTATGTTTATTAATTTTAAATGAGGTTATTTTTCAGTAATAAGTGGTACGAGCACCAACCTGAGGGAGTGATAGAAAACGATCAGGCAAAGATCCTCTGGGACTGTGGTATCAGAGCAGATAGGGTGATACGTGCCAGTATACCAGGCTGAAGTAGCTCCAGGACTCATGCAGAACAGTGTGCTCCTAGAAACGGCATACATAGTGAGAGAAGTGATGGACTCCTAAGGAGGCAGGATGCAACCCGGAACCCCACACTATATAAATGAAAAATCACCCAGTCGAATAGGATGACTGTGATAGACAAAAAAAATAATGATAATGAACAATTTCGATTATCAAATAGATATATTTGCACTGTTATATAAGTATGGGATTCATTTTCGTAAACTACTACTACTACTACCACTACTACTAATAACTAATATTATAAGAATAATAATAATAATAATAAATAATAATAATAATCAATAATAAAAATAATAATAATAATAATAATAACAATAATAATAATAATAATAATAATAATAATAATAATAATAATAAAAACGAATGAAGGAACATTTATTATCAAGAGAGTTCTTTTGCTGCAAAATAAAATCAACTTTCTTCCATAGTAAAAAAAAAAATAAATAAAAAAAAACACTTCTATCTACTTTCTATAACACTATATAATCTTAGTTTACGGTGCTTTCCGTGTTTTCGGAAGGTAATGCATCATTGCCTCAAGATGCAGGATAGAATTTCCTTCAAAAAGAAAATGCCTCATATTTGGAGCCGTCGGCAGTGTGATCAAATAATTTTTCGATGTGATTATTTTTTTCGTTTTAGAATTACAGGATAAAAGTTTTTGCTTCAGTTGGATATGACAGGATTACCAGGCACGCAAGCCTGGGGTTAGAAGGAATTATCTTTTCCGTAATTTAATATTAATGACAGTGTGTGTATATATATATATACTATATATATATAATATATATATTATAGATATATATATATATATATATATATATACTATATATATATATATATATATATATATATATATATATAGATATATATATATATATATATATATATATATATATATATATAGTATATATATATATATATATATATATATATGCATATATATATATATATTATATATATATATATATATAATATATATATATATATATATATAGATTCATATATATGCATATATATATATATATATATATATATATATACTATATATATATATATATATATATACATATATATATATATATATATATATATATATCCATAAATATATATATATATTTATATATATATATATATATATATATATATATTATATATATATATATATATACATATATATAACTCATGACAATTTTTTGCCTACGTCAAAACCACCGAGTAAGTTTCGTCAAAGCGTTTGACGGACAGGAGGGAAGGAGTGGGAGAGAGAGAGGGAGAGAGGGAAGTTAGGGAGGGGGCTACTGGTCTTTGAGAATTTCGCCTAACGAAAAGCGATAACATCAAAGGCTTTGCAATACTTTGCACAGATTGCAACAGCCGCTTGGAACTCGAACAAGTTGTACACAAAAAAAATTAAACCGTCTCTCTCTCTCTCTCTCTCTCTCTCTCTCTCTCTCTCTCTCTCTCTCTCTCTTTCATAAAAAAGAAGAGTGGTCGGTAGTTCTTCTGTTAATTTCTTAAAAGAAAAATGAAAAGGAAAATATATCGCACTCAGTGTAAGAATTGTTTCCAGAAAAAAAATTGCTTTTCTGCCTAGAGGGTGCGAATTGGTACGTTGGTCATCCACCCTCCAATCATCAGACTTACCAAATTACAACAGTCTAGCTTGGGTAATTATCATTTTACTTAAGGTTAAAGTTAACTGAATCGTGTATCTGGCAGCGTTTTCCGGAGGCGTGTGACGCGCCCTCACTCTACTGCATCTGTGAAGCAACTGAAGCGCTGCCGGTCGTAGCTGAAAACTCGATTGCGCAGAAGAAACTTTATTATTTATTTATTTATTTTTTTTTTTACAAATATCGAATATCCTTTTTAAAACATATACCTGTCTGTTAAGTAAATGAGAAAATCAATTCATTAAGCAACTTTACTTTATAATTTCGAGTTACATCAAAATATACGTGTCAGTTCCTGACAGGAGAAATACCTGTCTTACACATTTCCTATTTCCGCTGCCAGAGAACGTCACGAAATACAATTACGTTCGAGATTTGTCTTAATGAATTTTATGGTGTGTTTTGGATTACGTTTGGCTCACATCACACGCTATATATATATATATTATATATATATATATATATATATATATATATATATATATATATATATATATATATATATATATATATATATATATATATATATATATATATATATATATATATATATATATATATATATATATATATATGTATGTATAACTGAATCACGAAAGTTAGGAAACGTGATAAATCCATAAATAAAGATAAATGCCACGAAGGAAAAATAAACGAAGGAGTCTGCAAGATCTTTTCGACTTCAAAAGTCCTTACTGAGCAGGTACTGACAAATACGAGAAAAGACAATACAAGAAGGTTCGTATAACTGACAGATAGGGATTATAAAGGGATTAGTACCTAGAATCCGACACACCTGGAAGATAAGAAACCTTCCGAAACAAGCATAAACAATGGGTGCAATTAAAGGTTTAAGACAATCATCTCAGATACAATTTCCAGACAATTAAAGGATTATAGGTGACAGCTATTCGAACTTGGTAAACAAAACCATATTCACAAAACATGACAGCCATACATTACAACAAAATTAATAACTCTAAGGCAACTGATTTTTATTTAAGTCAGTAATTATATCTTTGAGGTCATTCTTAAACATGTTACAGATACAAGGGTCTAAATGAAAAAGGCCATGACTAACATTGAAATTACAATGAAAAGTAAGTTGTATTAAAGCAGATTCTAAAAGATTTCGTGATAAGACATCTCTGACCATGCAATTACTGAACTATCAATCCAATTAATTCGGTGGTTGTTTTGACTTAAATGAATGAATAATGCATTAGATTTTTGCCCAGTTTTTAACAGAGTATTTATCTGGCTTAGCCTTACTTCTAAGCCTTTGCTGGACTGCCCGAGATAGAATGAGGGACCAATCCATACATGGAATTTTAATTTTATATTATGTTGTTGCTCTCTCTGGGGCCATTTTTATTAACATTCTTTTTAGTGTTGTTTTATTATAGGAAAAAACAAGGTTGACATTAAAAGCTTTTAACAATGGTTTAATGGTTTCAAATCCGTTTAAAATAAGGCAAACTGAGAATGTTCTTAGAATTTTCTTTCTGTGTTGGGATTTTACAAAAGTATAAAACTTTTTGTGGGCTTTATTATAACAAATGTCTAATATATGTGAAGGATAGCATAAATCTTTCCCTATTTTTCTTATGTATTCAATTTCTTGTTCCAAATATTGTGGACTGACAATTCGCAATGCTCGTAAAAACATAGAGGAAAAAATTGATATTTTTATATTAAGATGGTGGCCTGAGAAGAAATGAACATAAGTTAAGTTGTTAGTCGGTTTCCTATAAATACTGAATTTACATTGAAATGGTTCTCTATGTATCAAAACGTCTCTCTCTCTCTCTCTCTCTCTCTCTCTCTCTCTCTCTCTCTCCTCTCACTCTCTCTCTCTCTTCTCTCTCTCAAAAACCTCTTCACTGTCTTTTCATTATACTTCTTTATATTATAGTTAAAAGGAATGAAATTCTAGTAACCACATTCTCTCTCTCTCTCTCTCTCTCTCTCTCTCTCTCTCTCTCTCTCTCTCTCTCTCTCTCTCTTCTGAACAGGGTGGTCAATTAATTTATGAAATTATTATACATTTTATTTGAAGGAAAATAAAATTTCAATTATTGTGTGTCTGTCTGTCTGTCTCTCTCACACAGACAGACTTGTAATAGGGTAAATAATGTAACAATTTTACATTCCATTCGAAAAAAAGTCCTGAGTTGTGGGGTCTGATGAGAGAGAGAGAGAGAGAGAGAGAGAGAGAGAGAGAGAGAGAGAGAGAAAGGAACTAAACCATTTAATGCTGGAACATACTCCAGAGTTCTCCCAGTCAAATATCCATTACCCCTCACGAATGCAATATCACAAAACGAAATAACACTGATTCTTCCCGGTCCATTTGCAAACCCTACAGTCCTCAGAAATTCACCTATGGACCTGAACGCAAGAATTCCTCTTCTCCTGGAAATGGACGTCCAACTGAGATATTTGTCTGAGTTACGGAGCGAAGAGTTTTTTTGCTCTGAGAAATCTTATTGCTGGGAACCCCTTGTGTACCTTGTTAGTTGCTCGTTCACTTTGAGAAAAGTCTTTCAAGCAATGGCAAACTAGATGCTTGAATGCAAGCAGTAGGGGGTGGGGGTGGGACTGTCAATATTAACTCTAGATATGCAATAAATGCCGTTTAATATGACTTGTTGGGTTAAGAGAGGGTCTAATAATATAATAATAATAATGTTCTACCTTCATATTTCCTATGACAACAACCTCACATTGCAGATTCTTCATAATATCTCCGACTCCTTACTCTTGTTTCAGTCTCTCTCTCTCTCTCTCTCTCTCTCTCTCTCTCTCTCTCTCTCTCTCTCTCTCTCTCCTCAAGAGTATTTCATTGCACCCTCAACACATTCACTGCGCTGACTAATATCCTCTTTCGTCTTCATTATTATTTGATATTCGCTTGACACCTGCCACCTTGGATAGCCTCACCCCGACCCCTCCCACCCTTCCTTCTGGTAATTCACTTTTGAAGAGGAATTAACCAACTTAATGAGAGAAGGATATTCGTTGTAATTATGAATGTTGCTTTGCCCTCTCTGCTATCCAGCTAACAGGGTGTCGAAACTCCATACATGCATGCATATATACTTACATACATTCATAAATACATACATGATTAAAAACATGCATGCATACAATTTTACCATTCTGTTTCTCCCCTTGAAAAAGCGTGATACCAGAAGATATTATTATTACCTTTCCGGTATATATGGGGCGAGGTTGTTAGCCATATTGATCTGCCTCACTTGTATTTATGCAGTCTATATGGAGAAGGAGAACAGCCTCACTGCCGCTCACCTCACCAAGCACAGGCCAGATTTAGCCATGGCTAAATCCATTTATTCAGAGAACTTGAACTTGTTACTCCCACTAATATACACACACATATATATGCACATATATGCACATACATGCTTCTACTATGACTTGTGTGACCTAATAAATTGATAGACAAATTGATAAATGCATATTTGAATGACAAATAAACAAATAAATAAGTAAACAGGAATACATTTAAATAAATACAGGCATAAATCACAATAATCAAATGACAATACAAAATGCACTTTAGTATAAAGCACGATACTTGGTTGATCTAAGAATAAAAAAATAGATAAAAAGGAGATAAAAAATTAACAAACAGTTAAACAAGTAAATAGGAACGTACATAAATAAATACAGAAATCCATCACAAC
>NC_087217.1:24001336-24003836 GCF_015104395.2 Macrobrachium nipponense
GTTGTGATGGATTTGTCTGTATTTATTTATTTAATTCCTCTTCAAAAGTGAATTACCAGAAGGAAGGGTGGAGGGGAGGTGGGGGGGGGGGGGGGGGGGTGGTGGGTGGGGGGGGGGGGTGAGACGGATCCAAGGTGGCAGGTGTCAAGCGAAAATCAAATAATAATAAGCCGAAGAGGATATTAGTCAGCGCAGTGATTGTGTTGAGGGTGCAATGAAATACTCTTGAGAGAGAGAGAGAGAGAGAGACTGATACAAGAGTAAGGAGGACGGCTGGAGATATTATGAAGAATCTGCAATGTGAGGTTGTTGTCATAGGAATTATGAAGGTAGAACATTATTGAGTTATTTAATTATTCATTGACCCTCTCTTAACCCAACAAATAATATTAAACGGCATTTATTGCATATCTTGAGTTAATATTGACATTCACACCCCCCCCACCCCCTACTGCTTGGATTCAAGCATCTAGTTTTGCCATTGCTTGAAAGACTTTTCTCAAAGTGAACGAGCAACTAACAAGGTACACAAGGGGTTCCCAGCAATAAGATTTTTCAGAGCAAAAAAACTTTTCGCTCCGTAACTCAGACAAATACCTCAGTTGGACGTCCCATTTTCAGGAGAAGAGGAATTCTTGCGTTCAGGTCCATAGGTGAATTTCTGAGGACTGTAGGGTTTGCAAATGGACCGGGAAGAATCAGTGTTTATTTCGTTTTGTGATATTGCATTCGTGAGGGGTAATGGATATTTGACTGGGAGGAACTCTGGAGTATCTCCCAGCATTAAATGGTTTAATGGTTTAGTTCCTCTCTCTCTCTCTCTCTAACTCTCATCTTCTCTCTCTCTCTCCGCCTCTCTCTCTCTCTCTCTCTCTCTCATCAGCCTCACAACTCAGGACCTTTTTTTTTTTCGAATGGAATGTAAAATTGTTACATTATTTACCCTATTAAAAGTCAGAGAGGTTGTCCCACTCGGTGGGACAACCTCCGTCGCAGTAACAGCAGGAACCCTGTAGCAGCACATCCGAGTGTCCGGGAAGGCGATGCTAATTATGGAACGGCAACAGAGACGATGATTCCACCCAAGAACGGGCTCACCCCACCGCCATCATGGAATGCCTGCACCGCCTAGAAGAGAAGGATGCCGAAAAAGAGAATGAGGACGATAACTAGGAAGCTGGTCGCCCTCAACGGAGGAAAACTACGGCTCCCGCAGAGAGAGAAGAATACATTAACCTGACCGACTACGTACCTACCTAACCGCCGAACAAGACAGAATTCTACGTATGGGACTCAATTGCCATTTCTCCACCCGACCGAGGCCCATGGAGAAACGCCTTGAGATCGAGTACCTGCTGGACACCATACACAAGCATGAAGATCAAGGCACCATACGTACTACGGACGCCCTGCAGCCCCTCCTCTTGGCCGAGGCCCTCACGGAACGCGGTGATTACAAGAGTGATGTGATCGACAGGCGCATGAGGAAGCTGCCAAAAAAGAACTCCGAGCGAAAGAGGATGTCACCGTCCGTCGGGCCGATAAAACCGCTGCGTTTGTACTCATCCGCACTGAAGAATACCACCACAAGTTGGATGGATACTGGCAGACAGCAGCAAATTCCCCAGAGAATCACCAAGAACCCGGTAGATGACATTAAACGTGAGGCTAATAGGATTATTGAGACTGTCAATGCAGCTTCCAATGCCCTTCACTTGCTGCCGATCGTAGGGGACTACGACCTTGGCTACATATACGGGAACGTTAAAAACCCACAAACCAGGAACCCGTACGCACCCCATTATTAGCCAAATTCCCGCTCCTACATACCAGCTTGCGAAGAAATTGAATACTATTTTGACTCCTTATGTTCCAGATGACCACAGTTTGAAGTCATCTGCCGAGTTTTTAGAAGCACTGAAAACGACACCCCCCGGAGGAGTTATTGCATCGATGGGACGTGGGGAGGGTCCCTCTTCACGACGTCCCCGTTGGGATGAAAACAATTCAGATATCCTGGATCGTGTATATAGAGACGACTCCACGCCCCCATTAAACATCATCCCTGAGCATGCCCTCCAAAAGAAAACTCCTTGAAATTTGTACAAAAAGGCCCCTTTCTCCACCCACCAGAGGACATATGTACACACAGAAAGACGGAGTAGCGATGGGTTCTCCCCTCGGAGTACTTTTCGCGAACTTCTACATGGGTGCTGTGGAACGTCGGGTATTCGCCAACATCAAGAAGCCGTCTATGTACGTCCGGTATATTGACGACACTTTCATCAGCGCCAGCACGGTGGAAGAAATAGAGCGCCTGCGACAAGCCTTCCACGACCACAGCAGACTCAACTTCACCATCGAACATTGCCGTGACCGTCGCCTCCCCTTCCTTGACGTCCTCGTCGGGCAACAAGAAGGAGCGCTTCGTAACACAGGTGTATACGAACCCACGAACCTGGGCATGTGCCTGAACGGCGAGAGCGAGTGTCCAGAGAGA
>NC_087217.1:24008836-24013836 GCF_015104395.2 Macrobrachium nipponense
CCTTAACTTAAACCGTGAGAACTCGTGTAAATAAAGTCCCAGTACCATTACGAGTTTTTATTGCTTGTGATGGTACTGGGGCTTTATGGACACCCTTGTATAATTAATATTCCAAGACTAAGATTGTTTTTGGGAAGTCTTGCCAGAGCTGTCTCTATGGAGTTCGAAAGTATTTTACATTGTCTTTTTTCACGTAATGTTTTTTTTTTTATTATTATTAATCTAAGTAAATGGACTTTTGGAAAAATGTCCTCGTAAGGATAGTCGAGTAAGTAAACATCGAAATTTATTAAATGGAAATTTTACACATAGATGTGCATTTACTATATATATATATATAATATTATATATATATATATATATATATATATATATATATATATATATCTTTCAAGTGAGAAGCCAGGCGTTAGCAATTCATCTGCATGATCCCATGTGTTTATTTCCACTATATATATGCATATATATATATATATATATATATATATATATATATATATATATATATATATATATATATATATAGAATAAGAGAGAGAGAGAGAGAGAGAGAGAGAGAGAGAGAGAGAGAGAGAGAGAGAGGTCTGTGTATGTGTAATGGTAACAGAGTGCCTCCATGAATCCAAATGCGATTGCATACAACTTCCCGTCCGTATTTTTTCCAAGAATGGTTATGTGCTTTAATCTTCTCCTCGTCCGAAACTTCGAACTTCCTGAATCCATTAAAAGTTTGCCAGACAGAATCATCATCATCTCGCGATGAAATCTGATCTCCCTCGAACTCCTTAACTTCTGTGCAAAGTTATTCTCATCTTCTAGAAAAGAAACTACAGGTTGTTGAAATGGACTGCGCTCTCAACCCGCAGTTCGTGTGCGGGGTCGTAGCGAGCTCCTCTCGTGGTAATTTCACTACTTTTTTCTTCTTTCTTATTCTAGATCTTCTTTCCCTTCATTGCCTTCTTTTTTCTTCTTTCTTATCCTTTTTATTCTAACACTTCTTTTTTAATTTTTCTTCGTTTTCTTATTCTATTGCTTCCCCCCTTTCCCTTTTTTTATTTTTCTTCTTTTTCTACTTTCTTATTCTATATCTTCTTCTCGTTCATTTTTTTTATTTTTCGTCTTTTTCTTCTTGTTCTGTGAGGAGAACTCAAGGAAAATTCTTCCTCTTCTTCTTCTTCTTCTTCTTCTCCCGGGGTGGAATCATGAGGCCAAGCGAACCTTCTTCTCCTCCTCCTCCTCCTCCTCCTCTTCTTCTTCTTCTACATTTGTAAGGAGAACTCAAAGGAAAATATTACAATTGCAAATAAGTACAAATAACTTTTTACGAGAATCCTTTACTTATTAATCAAACAATCTTCTTTCCCCCTGTTCCAAATGGTATCAGGTACTCGACTCTTCCCACTATCAGAATATATCAAAGGAATTTCCTTATATCTTTCACATCTCATAGCAAAATGTCAAAGTATTATCATTATTTAATTGTGGCTCTGTTTTCCACGTTAATCTTTAGATAAACTCGGTAAGGTTAAGGTAAGCCCAGGTAATTGTTCTTTGTTACAAACTCAAAAATAAAATATAGCTGTTTTATGTACCTTCGGTTAAGAGATACTCAAAGGGGTACCAACACCAGTCAACCCAATCCCTACCAACCATCCCTAACAATTCACGCCACGCCCCCTTCCAACGTCAAAAAAAAGAAGAAAAAAATCAAGAAACTCGATCTTAATGAATAAAGAAAGTTATCCATCTTCTACTAAGCAAAGAAACTAAATCAACAACAACAACAACAAAAATACAACACAAACTTCCTCTATAAATAGGCGTGCCTTACCAACCCTCCCTAACAATCCATGCCACGCCCCCTTCCAACGTCAAAAATGAAAAAAAAAAATCAAGAAACTCGCTGTTAATGACTAAAGAAACTATCCATATTCTACTTGAAACAAACTAAAAAAAAAAAAAAAAAAAAAAAAAAAAATACAACTCAAACCTCCTCTATAAATAGGCGTGCCTAACTAACCTCCCCTACAATCCATGCCACGCCCCCTTCGAACAAAAAAAAATAATCAAGAAACTCGATCTTAATGAATAAAAAAAGTATCCATCTTCGACTTTAAGCAACAAACAACAACAACAACAACAACAACAGTAACAGCAGTAACAAACCTCCTCTAAAAAATAGGCGTGTAACCTTAATAGGGATCCTATATCCTTGTTATTCTTCGCTGCCATAATGGCCGAAGTGTTTGAGTAGAGGCAGATGTTATTGCTCCATCAGATACCATTCTCTGAGGGGACTTATTAAATCCTCAGTCACCAAACCCCCCCCGGCTGACCGCCCCAACGTTAGTTTCGCGTTCATGTGTACCGTTGCCATAATTGTGGATGTTTTGGAATGAGAGAAGAGGAGCGAGAGAGAGATCGCAGAACTGGAGCAGAGAGAGAAGAGAGAGAGCGTAGCAGCGTCAAGCCCAAGATACCGGGTCCCAATGACAAAGTTTTAAGTAGAAACCTGGTAATGTGCGTTAATTATATATATTATAGATATAGATAGATATATATAGAGATAGATAGGAGAGATATATATATACGCACATATATATATATATGAGTAGATTATATATAGATATATATTATATATATAGATTGTATATATTAGATATAATATATTATAGATAGATAATAATATCTTATATATTATATATATTATATGATAGTATATATTAAAGATTATATAAGATGATATAATATATATTATATAATATTATATATATATAATAATATATATATCTATAATATATATATTCAGTATATATATATATATATAGTACTAATATTATAGAATATATAATACTTTAGAAGATAGATAGAATATTATATATGAGTATTTTATTTTATATAGATAGATAATTATATATATTATAAGTATAAGATATATATATAACTATATATATTATAATTAATATTATATATATATATATATATTATATATATTATATACTATATATATATATATTATATAATATCATAATAATGAATAAATTAATCACATCGAACCGTGAATCCATTTTATATATCAATTCAAGCTACAAATGTTCCTTTTAATATCTAAATTCACCCTTTACCTCCCAAATGATATATTTTTTCATTATATGTACCGAAGGGGAAGTTTTTAATTGATAATTAATTTCGTCCGCCCCCATGGGATCGAACCCACCGTCCAAGTTGGACGGGGACGGAAAGCAGAACAAGTCAGTGGACGCTATCCTAATCAGACCAACAGAGACGACTATTAAAAGTTCATATCGATTCTGAACCTTACAAAGCACCCTCGATATGGATGCTTTCGTAATTAGAATCGATATGGAACCCCGTCTTAACCATGTTGGGGCAAATTCGAGCGTGTTTGACAGCACGTAGCCTTTTGTTATTGAATTAATTATCACAAATCGAAACCGTGGATCCATTTAAGATATCAATTCAAGCTACAAATGTCCTTTAATATCTAAATTCACTTTTTAACCTCCCAAATGATATAATTTTCATATATAGTACCGAAGGGGAATTTTTTGAATTGATAATAATTTCGTCGTCCCCCCAATGGGGATCGAACCACCGTCCAAGTGGACGGGACTGGAAACGAAATCAGAACTAGTCCCAGTGACGCTATCCAATCAGCCCAACGAGACGCTATAAGTTCATATCGATTCTGGGACCTTACAAATCACCCCCTCGATCTGGATGCTTTCGTACAATTAGAAATCGATATTGGAACCCCGTCGACCATGTTGGCCACCAATTAGAGCGTTTGACAAAGCACCGTAGCCTTTTGTTATGGTAATAATTTATCCACAATCGAACCGTGATTCCAACCGGTTGATCCACCTCTTCCCCCCCGATGTGATAAATTATTCATAACAAAAGGCTACGTGCTGTATCCAATAACGCTCCGAATTGGCCAACATGGTTAGAACGTGGGGTTTCCATATCGATTCTAATTACGAAAGCATCCAAGATCCGAGGGTGATTTAGTAAGGTCAGAATCGATATGAACTTATAGAGTCTTCTGTTGGCAGGATTGGATAGCGTCACTGACTGTTCCTGATTTCGTCCCCAGTCCACTTGGACGGTGGTTCGGATCCCAGGGGTGGACGAAGGGGGGAACGAAACGAAATTATTCACAAATTAAAAAATTCCCCTTCGGGTACATATTATGAAAATAAAATTATCATTTGGGAGGTCAAAGGTGAACTTTAGATATTGAAAGGACATTTGTAAGCTTTGAAATTGATAATTATAATATAGATATATTATATATATTATTATAATATTATGATTATAATATATATATTATTAGAATATATAGATATATATATATATATATATATATATATAATAGATCGATTATATATATATATATATTTAAGATATTATATATATATAATATTAATTTTTTTAAATATATAATATATATATATAATATATATATATCTATATATATATATTATATTTTATACTATATAATTAAAATATATATAGAATACACATAATACAGGGTGGGGGTCCCTAGAAAGTCCCAGTACCATCTTTGCACGCAATAAAAGTTCTTGTAATGGTACAGGGACCTATAAGGAAACCCTGCTACAAATATTGAACCTCCACCCCCTCCCCCCCCAACCTCTTCATTCACCTCAACAGGATTATCCTTCGTCTTGACCATTCAAGGATGATCGGCGAATAAGGAGGGGAATCCATCACCTGCATGTTATTTGCCGTTGATGGATCTTCAAAGGTCCCATTAAGGGGTGGGGGTTATCCACTTGCATCTTATACTTTGGATGGCTAATATCCATTCTCTTGAAGGTTGAAGGTGATATAACTGTCCGAATTCAGTTTTACGTGGGGGAATTCACGATTCCTAATCAGGTTATGAATAATATTTTTATTTCTTATTACCTCATATTTTCTTTTGTTTCATATTCACGTGCGTAAATACGTTC
>NC_087217.1:24028836-24036336 GCF_015104395.2 Macrobrachium nipponense
GAGAGAGAGAGAGAGATTCCTTGGAGAGAGAGAGAGAGAGAGGGATTGCCGTGAGAGTGAGAGGGAGAAAGGTTAGGATGTCAATGGGGTGTGGGGGTCTGCCTTCCGTTTCGTGTCCACGCTTACCTTATGAATAACGGGGGGAGAATCCCCCCCAGTTTACATATATAAATATATATATAGATATATATATATATATATATCTATATATATATATATATATATATATAATATATATATATTCAACAGACATGTTTTACATTCAAAGTAGATTCCTAACTGTCGAACTTCCCAGTTCTAAAGGTACTTTAATCCTTAAACCACTGAACAGCCTCCCATAGGACGTTTGCAATTGGAACTTCTTAGGAATTCAAGTGAATATGCAATGCATTACTAACCCTGTACAGTTCGTGTATTTTAATAATTTACTGACAATTTTTATTCTATCTATTTATCAATTTGTTAATTCTTTTTTACTTCAGTAAGTGATCTCTTCTTTCTGTATTTTTCATTAATTTTTTTTATACTTTTCAATAAAACTCGTATACTTTAGAAGTTTGAATTTCAAATCAATGGCCACTGTTGGGTTGTCTAATAATAATAATAATAATAATAATAATCATAATCACATAATAATAATATAATAATAATAATAATAAAAAACATAAGAAGGATATGGGATATGCCAGTGGAAATCGTACCCATAATCATAGGAGCACTAGGCACGATCCCAAGATCCCTGAAAAGGAATCTAGAAAAACTAGACGCTGAAGTAGCTCCAGGACTCATGCAGAAGAGTGTGATCCTAGAAACGGCACACATAGTAGAAAAGTGATGGAATCCTAAGGAGGCATGGATGCAACCCGGAACCCCACACTATAAATACCACCAGTCGAATTGGAGGACTGTAAAAAAAAAAAAACTAATAATAATAATAATAATAATGTCGCCGTGGAGGAGTGGGTTAGGTCCGTCAATGACTTAAGTCAAGTTAAGCAACATTGGGGCTGGTCAGTCGTTGGATGGGTGACCGCTCTTCTCGGCGTTGATTCCTTGGGAAAGGATCTTTACCATAATTTCCTCAGTCTACTCAGCTGTAAAAGAGTACATATCCCTGATGGGGTAGGGTCCAGCTATGGGTTAAATAGCAAAACTCAGCAATGATGGAAAGAAATGAAGGAATAAACGACAACGACATAAATGGAACCTCTGGCAACAGAGGAGCTTCGTCCGGCAACCAGGTATTCAACCCAATTGAAGGGGAAGACGGTCAGGTACTTGGAGGTCGTCATCAGCAACTTATCACCACGACAGTAATCAACGAGTATGAGATGTGGATGCTACAGAAAGAAAAGGAGAAATGGACAAGAGGAGAAATAGGGAATATGGAGTGCTAGCATCACTAGGCAACCTAGCACGAACACGGAGAGAGGATATAAAGAGGATTGGTCACATCTGGATGACGGCATAACACCCCCCAAACAGAGCGAAGGCTGCAGACCAAGTAAGGAACATAAAGAAAAGAACTGGCTCTCCCCAACAGAAAGAGAAGAACTGGAAAGGGAAATGTCACACGACAACGAATTACACGAAGACGAACTGAGACACGATGCCACAGAAGACGACAGGAGGATGAGGTATCAAACAACGACACACGAAGAAACACCGACGAAGTAACAGAGAGGACGGAATGGGTAGAAAAGATAGACAATGGATGGAGCCAGATACAGAGAAACAAAGATCCCCTCCATGAAAGCCTACAAACACCAAGAAATTAAGGGAGAAAACAAGTGAGGGTCAATGAAAATTAATGGGCCATAATACACACCACCAGTATCACAGAACAAATAACTTGACATATGCAGGAGCAAGATTAGTAGTAGAAACTGATGGGGATAGAACACCAACACCACCAGCACACCGACACAACAGAAACCAAAACAGCAACCTCCTTGGAAAAGGCGCCTGGAAAAGCAAATCATGGTGATGAGATCTGACTTGAGTAAACTGAAGAGATGGCGAAAAAATTTTGGCTAAGAAGCAAGAAAACAAGGGAGGAACTCAACGAGAAATACAAAGTACAAGAGAGGGGACTAAACAACACAATAGAAGATGTAAAACAGAGGCTTAAGGCCAAAGCACATACAGCCAACTAAGAGGGGAAGACTACCACCCAGAAATTCCTGAAGCCGAACCAAGTAAGAGACTCTGGGAAAACATATGGAGCAATCCAGTATCACACAACAAACATGCAACATGACTCCAGAAGTCAAGGAAGAAGAAACAGGGAGAATAAAACAAAGATTCACAGAGATCGCGACAGACACTGTCAGACACCAACTAAAGAAAATGCCAAACTGGAAGGCCCCAGGTCCCGATGAAGTCCATGGATACTGGCTCAAAAACTTCAAGGCCCTACACCCACGAATAGCAGAACAACTCCAGCATTGTATCTCATATCACCATGCACCCAAATGGATGACCACAGGAAGAACATCCTTAGTACAAAAAGACAAGAGTAAAGGAAATATAGCCAGTAACTACAGGCCTATCACCTGCCTACCAATAATGTGGAAGCTACTAACAGGTATCATCAGTGAAAGGCTATACAACTACCTAGAGGAGACAAACACCATCCCCCACCAACAGAAAGGCTCAGAAGGAAGTGTAGGGGCACAAAAGACCAGCTCCTGATAGACAAAATGGTAATGAAGAACAGTAGGAGAAGGAAAACCAACCTAAGCATGGCATGGATAGACTATAAGAATGCCTTCGACATGATACCACACACATGGCTAATAGAATGCCTGAAAATATATGGGGCAGAGGAAAACACCATCAGCTTCCTCAAAAATACAATGCACAACTGGAATACAATACTTACAAGCTCTGGAATAAGACTAGCAGAGGTTAATATCAGGAGAGGGATCTTCCAGGGCGACTCACTGTCCCCACTACTCCCATGACAAAAGTACTACAGAAGATGGATGCCGGGTACCAACTCAAGAAAAGAGGCTACAGAATCAACCATCTGATGTTCATGGACGACATCAAGCTGTATGGTAAGAGCATCAAGGAAATAGATACCCTAATCCCGAATGTAAGGATTGTATCTGGGGTCATCAGGATGAAGTTTGGAATAGAAAAATGCGCCTTAGTCAACATACAAAAGGGCAAAGTAACGAGAACTGAAGGGATAAAGCTACCAGATGGGAGCAACATCAAACACATAGATGAGACAGGATACAAATACCTGGGAATAATGGAAGGAGGGGATACAAAAAACCAAGAGATGAAGGACACGATCAGGAAAGAATATATGCAGAGACTCAAGGCGATTCTCAAGTCAAAACTCAACGCCGGAAATATGATAAAAGCCATAAACACATGGGCAATGCCAGTAATCAGATACATCGCAGGAATAGTGGAATGGACGAAGGCAGAACTCCGAAGCATAGATCAGAAAACCAGGAAACATATGACAATACACAAAGCACTACACCCAAGAGCAAATACGGACAGACTATACCTAACACGAAAGAAAGGAGGGAGAGGACTACTAAGTATAGAGGACTGCGTCAACATCGAAAACAGAGCACTGGGCAATATCTGAAAACCAGTGAAGACGAGTGGCTCAAGAGTGCATGGGAAAGAAGGACTAATAAAAGTAGACGAAGACCCAGAAATATACAGACACAGGAGAATGACAGACAGAACAGAGGACTGGCACAATAAACCAATGCACGGACAATACATGAGACAGAACTAAAGAACTAGCCAGCGAGGACAATTTGGCAATGGCTACAGAGGGGAGAGATAAAGAAGGAAACTGAAGGAATGATAACAGCGGCACAAGATCAGGCCCTAAGAACCAGATATGTTCAAAGAACGATAGACGGAAATAACATCTCTCCCATATGTAGGAAGTGCAATACGAAAAATGAAACCATAAACCACATAGCAAGCGAATGCCCGGCACTTGCACAGAACCAGTATAAAAAGAGGCATGATTCAGTGGCAAAAACCCTCCACTGGAGCCTGTGCAAGAAACATCAGCTACCTTGCAGTAACAAGTGGTACGAGCACCAACCTGAGGGAGTGATAGAAAACGATCACGCAAAGATCCTCTGGGACTATGTATCAGGACGGATAGAGTGATACGTGCAAACAGACCAGACATGACGTTGATTGACAAAGTCAAGAAGAAAGTATCACTCATTGATGTCGCAATACCATGGGACACCAGAGTTGAAGAGAAAGAGAGGGAAAAAATGGATAAGTAACAAGATCTGAAAATAGAAATAAGGAGGATATGGGATATGCCAGTGGAAATCGTACCCATAATCATAGGAGCACTAGGCACGATCCCAAGATCCCTGAAAAGGTATCTAGAAAAACTAGAGGCTGAAGTAGCTCCAGGACTCATGCAGAAGAGTGTGATCCTAGAAACTACACACATAGTAAGGAGAGTGATGGACTCCTAAGGAGGCAGGATGCAACCGGAACCCCACACTATAAATACCACCCAGTCGAATTGGAGGACTGTGATAGAGCAAAAAAAAAAAAAAAAAAAAAAAATAATAATCATCATCATCATCATCATCATCCTCATCATCACATCATCATCATCATCATCATAATAATAATAATAATAACAATAATAATAATAAATTAATAATAAGAATAATAATAATAACAATAATAATAATAATAAAGAGAGCAGATAGGGAGGGAGAGAGAAAATCGTTAATGACTTTGATGACTATGATATCATAGTTTATCTGTAAAACTGAATAATAATAATAATAATAATAATAATAATAATAATAATAATAATAATAATAATAATAATAATAATAATAATAATAATAATAATAATAATAACCTGAATCCTTATACAGAAATATTTAATTTGTAAAGATACGAATATTTTACAAGAAAAATCACATATCTGAAATAGCTTTCTATTTTCAACTCTAGAATGACTATTTGCGATACTAAGGCATTATACGCCTGTGCCTTATCTCTTTCGATTTAAAACACTCGGCCCGTTCTGAAGTTTAAATTTACGAGTAGAGTCTCGTGCCCTAATAAGGTTTTGGAAATTATTGACATTATCAACGAAACGCGAGAGAGAGAGAGAGAGAGAGAGAGAGAGAGAGAGAGAGAGAGAGAGAGAGAATAAGGTTGAGAAATGATAGACCTCTGAAGAACGGACGAGAAAAAGGAGAATAGGTGTGGGAAAATAATGACTTCAGAGAGTGAGGCAGAGATAAACAGACAATCAAACAGAGAGAGAGAGAGAGAGAGAGAGAGAGAGAGAGAGAGAGAGAGAGAGAGAGAGAGAGATGAAATTTATGAGAAGGCCTGAAAGACCTACGAGATTTCATCCAGGATAAAAACCAAAGATAAAAGGCGAGAAGTTATCTATACAATCGTCTTCATTTGTGATCTCAGAAACTGCAAACTTTGGGAAATTATGAAAGTTTGAAAGCATCCTATTAGAAATGAGCAATACTTTCCAGGAAGTTTATCGTGAAAACCTAAATATTCCTTGTGTGTGTGAGTGAGAGAGTATGTGTGTGTGTGTGTGTGTGTGTGAGAGAGAGAGAGAGAGAGAGAGAGAGAGTTCCACATGATATTACAGTGGAACTTTATAGAAACAAATCCTCTTTAAAGACTTGAGCTACCCCAGATATATATATATATATGTATATATATATATATATATATATATATATATATATATATATATATATATATATATATATATATATATATATATATATTTATATATTTATATATTTATATACATATATATATATACATATATATATATCATATATATATATATATATCGAGCTACAATGTCCTTTAATATCTAATTCGCTCTACCTCGGAATTAATAATATTTTCACATATGCTTAACCGAAGGGGAATTTTTTCTCGATAATAGATTTGCCTGGACCAGGGCGCGAACCATAGGATCCTTTCAAACCCAGGAACGTCAGTGAAGCTTTACCTACTACACCACCGCGAGAGGCTAAAAGTTCATGTCGCCTCTCACCCTCATATACCTTTGGGCGCAGGTAATTAGTGGTTTGAAGACAACATCAACCCACCTCGACTCCGGTAGTGTTTGTAGTGCTTTTGACAGCACGTAGCCAATCTATAAGTCATATCCCATTTCCGTGATTCATATACATATATCGAGCTACAATGTCCTTTAATATCTAATTCGTTGTAGTAGGTAAAGCTTCACTGACGTTCCTGGGTTTGAAAGGATCCATAGGTTCGCGCCCTGGTCCAGGCAAATCTATTATCGAGAAAAAATTCCCCTTCGGGTTAAGCATATGTGAAAATATATTAATTCGAGGTAGAGCGAATTAGATATTAAAGGACATTGTAGCTCGATATATGTATATGAATCACGGAAATGGGATATGACTTATAGATTGGCTACGTGCTGTCAAAAGCACTACAAACACTACCGGAGTCGAGGTGGGTTGATGTTGTCTTCAAACCACTAATTACCTGCGCGCGAAAGGTATATGAGGGTGAGAGGCGACATGAACTTTTTAGCCTCTCGCGGTGGTGTAGTAGGTAAAGCTTCACTGACGTTCCTGGGTTTGAAAGGATCCATAGGCTCGCGCCCTGGTCCAGGCAAATCTATTATCGAGAAAAAATTCCCCTTCGGTTAAGCTTATGTGAAAATATATTAATTCCGAGGTAGAGCGAATTAGATATTAAAGGACATTGTAGCTCGATATATGTATATGAATCACGGAAATTTGATATGACTTATACATATATATATATATATATATATATATATATATATATATATATATATATATATATATACATATATATATATATATATACATACATACTATATATATATATAGATATATATATATATATATATATATATGATATATATATATATACATATATATCTGGGGTATCTCAAGTCTTTTTAAAGAGCCATAAATTAGTAAAGCAAATTTCTCAACTTAGGATTTGTTTCTATAAAGAATGTATATGTATATATATATATAATATATATATAGATATATATATATATATATATATATATATATATTTATATATATATATATATATATATATATATATATATATATATATATATATACATATATTTATATATATATATGTGTATATATATATATATATATATATATATATATATATATATATATATATATATATATATATATATATATATATATATATATATAGCGGGAGAGGCATTAGAAATACAATTTAGCCAACTAATACGAAAATCAGCTGGATGTTGACAAAAGAACTACTTGTGAGAAGTGTCCTCTGATTGCGAATCTAAAGCAAAGCCTCATATTCCTGCCAAATATGCACTTCCGTGTAATTTTGGACACATTTCTCCTGAAACAAAGAGTCACTTTCACTCGCTAAACGGGCAATGCAGTCCTAGAAGCTTAAAATAAAAAAAAGCGTTAG
>NC_087217.1:24047700-24055200 GCF_015104395.2 Macrobrachium nipponense
TTTGATCATTAAATGTCCTATCTTTATATCAAAAACCAAGGAAGAAAGACGAAGGATGATTGTGAGCAGTAAGAGATGTTTCTTTTGTCTTAGAGCCAACCACAAACGCAATCAATTGTACACGCCCGGATAAGAAACGCTGTGTAGATTGCCAACTTTATCATCATCGATTTGTAGCCTGCCCACCATACGGAAATAAAGTACAGCCAAGGACTTTTTCTGGGTGGAAAGTTCACGCGGGCGGGAGGTACTTCTACTTTGAACGCGAATCTAACTCTGTCGGGAAGTGCTTCTGAGTGCAAACATTGGTCGTGCACGGGAGGTTGCTTCAGATGCAGATGCAACATTCAACACAGTAGGGACCCTGAAACTCAAGCCAGGAAGGAAAAATTCATCGACGCTACTCTACAACGTATGTAGAACTGCAAGATGTTGAGAAAAAATGGCATCGCGTGGTTGCATTTATTGATACAGGTGCTGATACAACATTGCTTAAGTTATCCACAGCAAGCATTATGGCTTGCAAGGTGAACCATTCAAGTTTCGATATGGAGTAGCTGGAGGAGGCATTGCTGAGGAAAGCAGTGCAAGTTTTTCTATCCAAATTAGACCGGTGAATGGAATTAAGTCATACAATGTAATTGCAATTGGAATTGAGAAACCAGCCCATAAACAGTCCTGCAGTTGGAGGGGATATTTTTGATGAGTATCCTCATCTGAACGCTGCCAAGGGAACGTTTACACAGCTGAAGCAGAAATTGGATATCATCATTGGTTATGACTATTATTTCCTTACAATGCCAGTTGAGAGCGTAAAAGACTCTGTGTCTCCTGAATCGTCTCCAGTTGCCGTCAGAAGTATCTTGGGGTGGAACCATTTTTGGAGGGAATATTCCAAAACCCAAACCACATGCTGCATCCAGGGTCCAGTTTTGAATCATTTGGAGGATTTGCAGAAATTATATACATCTGATGTTGTGGTGTCAAACCAACAACATTGTGTGTTTGCTCAGATAAGGAAATAGCAGAGTCTCAGTTCATAAAACATTGTCGAAATAAGCTTTGCATTAATGCGGATGGTCGCATGACTGTGAAATGCCTTGGAAGCCGTTTCCCTGAAGCATTGGAGTGTAACAAGCCTCTAAGCAGAAATAAGATTTATGAGCCAAGAAAAAAAGATTAATTAAGAATGGAACCTTTGATGAATATAGCGAAGAAATCCAGAAATAATTGACAGTTGCTTTGTCAGAGAATTATATCCAGAGGAATCCAGAGATGAGGGATGGTATTTACAACATCATGCTGTATATCGGCTACACAAATCAACAAAGGTTCGCATCGTATGGAATTCTGCTGCCAAGTTCAATGGCTTGTGTTTGAATGATGGATTTTACAAAGGGCCAGATTTCTTGAACTCTCTTCTGTATTGCCTTCTTCACTGGAGAATGAAAAGCATAGGAATTGCAGGCGATGTTCAAAAAATGTTTAATCAAATACTTATGGCTGAAAAGGATCAGAGATATCACCGGTTTGTATGGCGTTTTGATTTATCTTCTCCAATTCGTCACTGGCAGTGGCTGCGCCTTCCTTTTGGGTTTTGGGGATAAACCAGCACCAGACATAGCTATGATGGCTGTACGCACTTTGGCAGATACATTCAAGGAGGAGGAACCTATTGGAGCACAGTTAATTAACTGTCGCATGTACATGGATGATGTGATTGAATCATTTGATAAGAGTGAATTAGCTATTGCGGCCATGGATCAGGTGGATCGGATATTAGGAAAGGGCTCCTTCAGAATAAAAGAATGGCATTCTAATGACCCTCTGTTGACCGATGCCCAGAAGACAACCAAACACGAGTTTTGGGTCATGTATGGGATAAGGCTACGGATAGTGTGGCTATTCAGCTAGACAAATTCAGTGAGGAGTTTTCAAAACTAACAAAGCGGAAGGTTGCTAGTTTGGTATCAAAGTTGTGGGATCCTACAGGCATGTTATCTCCTGTAATAATTAGATACAGATTTATCTTCAGGATTTATGGGCTAGTAGAGTTGGTTGGGATGATGAATTGAGTGAAGAACAAATCAAAAATGTGGAAAGGATATGTTCATGAAATGAATCAACTAATTGGATTTAGACTAGATCGAATGATAAAGCCAGAAGATTCTCTAGGAGACCCTCAACTTCATGGATTTAGTGATGCCAGTGAATCTGCCCTAGGTTCTGTGATCTGGCTGAAATGGAATACTTCTCATGGAGTAGAACTGAAATTCGTCATCGCAAAGTCTTTAGTGGCTCCGTTGAAACAGCGTTCTATTCCACGTCTTGAGCTTACTGCTGCTGTGGTTATGGCTAGACTTGCCTTGCTTGTTTTGCAAGTGGTTGGCAGGGTTAGTACCATGAAATTTTGGACGATTCAGAAGTAGTGTTGGCCTGGGTTCGCTCTCCTGCTAGAACCTTTAAACCATTTGTGTCGGCTAGAGTTCAGGAGATTCAGGATGCTTTGCCAGGATTTTCAAAAGAATTTTGCTATGTTCCTTCACAATTGAATCCTGCCGATGCATTAACCAAGCCAATAAAGCCAAGTGAACTACAAGGATGGATCAATTGGTCCCGATTTTCTTCTGAACAGTTCTCAAGATTGTGATTTTGGGCGGGGACCGACATATGATTTGAAAAGAAGCGTTGTATTGTTAAAGAGTACACACCAGAATCTCTTAAAAGGATCCAATTTGTTGGAATTTTGGCTGATGAGAGTTTTGAGGAAAGATTTACAGAACTCTCTTCAGACTGGAATAGACTTGTACGAATAACTGCTTACTGCCGCCGTTTGCTATTACAACAAAACCCAGAAAACTATCAAAGTCTCTAGAACCTAAAGAAATACAAGAAGCAGAACTGGGCTTTATTTTATGCAAGCCAGAAGTCTTTAAATAATCAAGATGAAGTTAATCATAAACAGATTAAAAAGCTTGACCCAAAGTTGGATGAAAAAGGCATTTTAAGAATTGGAGGCAGACTACATAAGCTCCATTTACCCTACGAGCAGAGGCATCCAGTTTTATTGGTGAGGAATTCTTCCCTGGCTGAAGCATCGCTCAGATGATTCATCGATGTACAGGTCATCAAGGATATAGAGTCGCAATTGCTTTAGCTTTTAAGCGTGGAGTTTACATTATTGGAGGAGCAAGATTATTTAAAGATATTGCTTTCAAGTGTTGTTTCGCAGAACCAGACGTCGCCTATTGTTGGGTCAACAGATGGGGGGAACTGCCAAGTTTCAGAGGTGAGCCCAATACCCCCCCCTTTAGCAGAGTTGCATTAGATTTCTTTGGCCTATCAAAATAAAGTTAACTCGTAATGCAAGCACTGAAGGAAGTATAATGATCATAACTTGCACCGTTACTCGTGTCATATCTCTTGAACTGGTCGACTCATTGTCTTCAGATGCTTTTCTCTGTGCTTGGAGAAGATTTACTTGTAATCATGGAATCCATCCAGTTTGGCAGTAAGTGACAGAGACGCAATTTTCATAGGGGCTCAAGAGAAATTGCAAAAGTGGATAAATTCTTGGAACGAGAGCCTAATAAAGGACAAGTTTGCAATTGCTGGGACAAAATTTGAGTGGAAATTCAACACACCTCACGCTTCTCATATGAATGGTGTTGTTGAATCATTGATCAGAAGCTGTAGAAGAGGTTTAGACGCAGTAGCAGATTATCACCACAAGAAATTCAGTGCTTTGGAATGGCAAACAATACTGTCAGAGGTGACGTACCTTGTTAATTCACGACCACTCTTCCCCAAACGGACCAGATCCTCTTGAGTCCCCAACTATAACCGGCAATGACTTACTGTTTCCTCACGGGCAACCTTCAGTTCTACAAACCATATACCGGTAACGAAGTGAACTTGAGAAGCATGGTAGAGGTAGCTCAACAGAGAATTCAGATATTTTGGGAGACTTGGATTCGTTATATGCCGCCTCAGCTAGTACAAAGATCGAAATGGTTTCATCCCAAACAGAATCTTCAAGTTGGTGATTTGGTTCTTCTTCTGGAACCAGGCCTAAAGGGAGGTGTCGCTCCTAGGGGACTGTGGAGGCGCGGTCTTGTTGAGAGGATTCATCCCGGAAAAGATGGGCTTGTTCGAAGAGTTACTGTTCGAACAGTGGAGAATGGAAAGGTGGTTCACTGGAGAGACCCATTCATAAACTTTGCTTAATTGCTACGGTACAAGAGCTTCAACATGGATTCCAAGCTAAGGCAGATAAAGATGCTCAAAATTAAATTGGGGTTCGGGAGAATTTCATTTACATTGTAAACCAAAACTGATTTGGTCTCTCTCTATATGTACATGTTTCGAAAGTCCTTTAAATTATTGTGATTCATTGCATTCTCCACTAGGCGGGAGTGTAGCGGACTTTCAAACGGTTGGTTTGTGCCGTTTAAGTATTTATTACACTAAAGATTTGGATGTCTGTAAATGCTGTTTACCCTTAAACGACCATTAATATGGTTACTGTCTATTGCTAGTGGTTGCTTCCAGGCTGTTTATATTTTAACGTTTAGGTCTTTAGTAGCAAGGTCTGACTGACAGACCATAAGTGAATACGCTCTTGTTTTAAATTTGGATAACTGTTTACATATAGTCGGGTGGACTTTGTGAGTGATATTAATATTTACTGTATTAGTCACTATTAAGTTGTATTTTGTTGTATCTATTTTATTCTTTGCATTTAAATATTTTGTCTTTATTTTCGTTATACCATAAAAGCAGTTCGCATTTTTGTCATTTATTTTGTGTTTTTTCTTCTTTGTAGACTTCACCGAATAAAGAGAAGTGGTAGAATGTGTTTTCCTTGACTTGTGGAATCTCAACGTTGCATATATATATATATATATATATATATATATATATATATATATATATATATATATATATATATATATATATATATATATATATGACTGGTAAAAATGTTCTGTAACAACAGAATTCCATCTAATAAAAGGAGCCATAAAAACACCAAAATATAGAGAAAAAAGTACTATATTTCAGAGACTGCTGTCTCCCTCTTCAGGTAGATGAATGAGAAAAGTTTACAGAAAAGGTGGTATTTATACCAAGAGGTCCATCCACAAACAAGCCAATTTAAGTCACCCCCGCTGATAATCTTCCTTTAATCTTCTTAAGTGTTGGTTGAATGAAGACGTTGTCGATTGTATCTGAAATCCATGCTCCTTTTGAGATGTTCATTACCTGCCTCTCTTTTATTAAGGCCGATTCCATCATTTGACTCTTGTACCGGCAGTTGCTGCTATAAATTACACGTGACAAATTCCAGTTTATTCTATGGTTATGTTCATTTATATGGTTGAAAATAGCCGAGTTCTGTTGTCCATACCTAACTGACGTTTGTGTGTATTAATCTCTGGGAAGGGATTTACCTGTAAATCCGATGTAAGATTGGTCACAGTCCTGGCATGGGATTTCGTATACCCCAGAGTCTTTGGGAGATGTCTTTTGTTGGACGTTAATCAGGGATTTGGCTAAGGTGTTTGGGTAAGTAAATACAAAAGGGTTCGATGTTTCCAAGGGGTTGGTTATTATCTTAATCGTGTCCTAGGTGGGGAATTATTATTTTATTGTTGGGTGTATCTCTGGTCTTGTCTTTAGGGGGTCGGTAGAAAATTACGTTTGCTTTGTGAATTGCTTTCTCAATTATATGGTCAGGATATTTTAAAGATGAAAGTTGCTTGCGAATTAGTTCAAATTTTCTTTTCAGGAATTCTGGGGAACAAATTCGTATGGCTCTTAAGAACAAGTTACTAGCTACACCTATCTTGATAGTACTGTCGTGATAGCTAAAGTAGTGAATGTATGAAAGTGAGAACGTTGGTTTTCTGTATATGGTAAATTTGTATTCTGTCGTATCTCTGATTATTAAAACATCAAGAAAAGGAATTTTGTTGTCTGTTTCCCATTCAACTTTAAATTTGATGCTGGGCACTAATGTGTTCAATTTAGCGAGGAATTCATTAAAATTGCCCCACCTATTATCCCAAAATGTTAGGATATCATCCACGTATCTCATCCACAGCATGTTTTTGGGTTTTATTGCATTTATTACTGTAGTTTTCAAAGTATTCCATGTACAGATTGGCTAGAACAGGACTTAAAGGACTACCCATACTACACCCGAATTTTTGCTTGTAGAATGATTCCCCGAATGAAAATACGTTATTAGATGCACATAATTCAACTAGCTTTATTATTTTGTCAAGCGCCAATGGGAAATGATCTGAATAGGGGGATAATTTTACCCTTAAAAACTGAAGAATGTCCTGTACTGGTACTTTAGTGAACAGGGAATCTACGTCAAGGCTTAAAAAGTTTGATGTTGTGAAGTGGTATATGTGCTCTCTGAATTTTGTGACAAAAATCTCCGAATGTTTAATGTGACTGGGAGAAAAGGTGCCTAAAAAGGGGAAAGGAGGCAGCTAACCATTTAGAAATTTTGTAATTGAAAGCTCCGGCACATGAAACGATGGGTCTGAATGGAAGATTGTCTTTGTGAAGAGATATGTTTAAAAGGAGTGTTACTAAATGCTTTAACTGACTTACATAAGAAAATATCCTATTCCTCGCAGATTCATGATAGCCATCCACTCGCTAAAAAAATTAGATGTTATAATAAGTAGATCCGACAAAGACGGCAAAAATCGATAATAATGACAAAGACTTCTACCTTGACAAAATCAACCAGCTCCTTAGCGACACAAACACATACGAAAAACTGACGAAAAATCCGCTCCAAAACGTTCCCACAGAATTTTTTCGGAAAGTAAGATTAATTGGTAAAGACAAAAAGAGTATTTGAACTATTAGAGAAATTTAAAGTACTTAATCCTAAATTACCCTACTTTTATGGCCTTCCCAAAACTCACAAAGACAATCTTCCATTCAGACCCATCGTTTCATGTGCCGGAGCTTTCAATTACAAAATTTCTAAATGGTTTAGCTGCCTCCTTTCCCCTTTTTTAGGCACCTTTTCTCCCAGTCACATTAAACATTCGGAAGATTTTGTCACAAATTCAGAGAAGCACATATACCTTCACAACATCAAACTTTTAAGCCTTGACGTAGATTCCCTGTTCACTAAAGTACCAGTACAGGACGTTCTTCAGTTTTTAAGGGTAAAATTATCCCCCTATTCAGATCATTTCCCATTGGCGCTTGACAAAATAATAAAGCTAGTTGAATTATGTGCATCTAATAACGTATTTTCATTCGGGGAATCATTCTACAAGCAAAAAATTCGGGTGGTGTAGTATGGGTAGTCCTTTAAGTCCTGTTCTAGCCAATCTGTACATGGAATACTTTGAAACTACAGTAATAAATGCAATAAAACCCAAAAAACATGCTGTGGATGAGATATGTGGATGATATCCTAACATTTTGGGATAATAGGTGGGGCACTTTTATTGAATTCCT
>NC_087217.1:24060200-24065200 GCF_015104395.2 Macrobrachium nipponense
AACATTATAAATGGTCGCAAAAGACGTAACGTAGTTTACACACACACACACACACACACACACACACAACACGCACACACCACACCCCCTATATATATATATAGAATATATATCATATAATATATATATAATATATATATATATATATATATATATATATATATAATATATATATATATATATATATATATAGATATATATATATACGTATAATATATATACATATTGTCTAATCCCGAACTTTCCAATATAAGCTCACACGCTCGAGTTTCCAAGACATTAATAAAATACAACTTCAAAATAATTGGCCAAGCCAGGGAACCTGGAGAACTGCTTCTCTTAGAAAGTCTATACATAAAAAATTGCCAATCATCGGCTGTTCCCCTGTTCACAGCATAACTGGATTCTTTGTTTATATTTGTCTTGTCCGCCTTCTTTGCTGTTCTTATGTGTTCTTATAGTGTGTTTATATCTGTCATTTTAAGAGTTGCGCCTTACTCATAATTTTAAGTTCGTTTTTTTTTCTTTTGCTGAGTTTAGTTTTGGTAAGGTCATTGTAAGTTTCCTTGGTTTTTAATGTGTTAATGTATTTAAGTATGATCAAGTATTTAAGTTTAACTCAGTTTCCATTTTAAGTTTTCTTATTCTTTCAATATGTTTCTTCTAATTATGTGCTCATGATGACCTATATAATATATATATATATATATATATATATATATATATATATATATATATATATATATATATATATATATTATATATACTATATCATTCGAGCTACAAATGTCTTTTAATATCTAAATTCACTCTACCTCGGAATTGATATATTTTCATATATGTACCGAAGGGGAATTTTTTGAGTTGATAATAATTTCGTCCCCACATGGGATCGAACCACCGTCCAAGTGGACGGGAACGAAACCAGATCAGACAGTGACCCTATCAAGTCAGCCAACTGAGACGCTAAAGTTTATTTCGATTTTTGACCTTACAAATCACCCTCGAACTCGGTGTATTCGTAATTAAAATCGATATGAAACCCCGTCTACCATGTTAGCCAATTCGAGCGTTTGACACACGTAGCCTTGTTATGAATAATTATCACATCAAACCGTGATTCATTTATATATCATTCGAGCTACAAATGTCCTTCAATATCTAAACTCCAATCTACCTCGGAATTGATAATTATTTTTCATATATGTACCGAACGGGAATTTTTTAGTTGATAATAATTTCGTCCCCACATGGGATCGAACCACCGTCCAAGTGGACTGAACGAAATCAGGACAGACAGTGACGCTATCAAGTCAGCCAACAGAGACGCTAAAGTTTTATTTCGATTTTGTTTTGACCTTACAAATCACCCTCGAACTCGGTGTATTCGTAATTAGAATCGATATGAAACCCCGTCTACCATGTTAGCCAATTCGAGCGTTTGACACACGTAGCCTTGTTATGAATAATTATCACATCGAACAGAGATTTAGATTTATCATCGAGCTAAATGTCCTTTAATATCAAAATTCACTCTACCTCGGAATTGATATATTTTCTGATTTATTTACTAATTAGGTCATTCTTTTCTCAAAGTGCATTGCACTTTATAATCACCAATGACCAGTCGTTTACAGACTATCAATTCAAAAGTCCTTTGGCATGTGGCTGTTAGTCCTGTGCATTTTTTGGAACCCACTACAGTCAATTAACCACCAGGTAAATAATTAACTGCGCAAGTGAAATCCTACATCAGCTCTGACAACCAATGGCTGTCTGTTGATGAAAAATACAAATGAATATCAGTATTTGAAACTTAAAAATAATTACAATCAAATATTTATCATTATTTGCTATTATCAGAGTAGCGATGCAGAGCTGATGTAGGATTTCACTTGCGCAGTTAATTATTTACCTGGTGGCTAGTTGACTGTAGTGGGTTCCAAAAAAGGCACAGGACTAACAGCCACATGCCAAAGGACTTTATGTACACACCTTTTTCAGGCGTTAGAGATCAGTGAATACTTAGAATTGGTCATTCTAGTGATGTCCTCGTTAAAAATTCTACAAGCACAACAATAAACCAAAAAGTCTTTCTAACATGTACCTAATCGAAATAATTCTCCATGTAGTCAAGTTTAATAATTTCGAAATCATTCTTGTTAATTACACTGGAATGATAATTAAATCATTTTGTATGACAAGCACCGGATACCAGAAACAGTAATATTCCTCGCCATGTGAATCAAATGTCATTTCCTACTGTTAGACTTCCTCTCTATCAAAAGTGAAACTGGGTCTCTCTGATTAAATTCAGAATAATAATTATATAACTGTCATCCTAAGCTGAGCGTATGAACGTTGGTAAAACTGCAGGCAAGGCAATTATTCCCGTATTAATAATGAAAAACGAAATTAAGCATCTTTTTGGTATGAGTCCCTTTGAAAGCTTTTCAGCTACCATTATGGAATTTGCAATGGAGTACGCGATTACAAAATTACTAAGCAGGCCGCTAGCACCTGTTTCTTAGCTTCATTCCTTTTACCCTGATTACCTCGTCTTTGGAAAGATATCCAGTCCTTAAATCCCAAAACTAAAAAGCTATCACAGAGAGTAGGGGAAGCAGTCGGAGACGAGGCTATCGCAAGGATGTGGGGTGATCACTTCAACAATATCCTGAATTGCATAAATGATCAGGATTCCGAAGCGAGGTAGATAACCTCCTTAATGACAACATTCAATTTCATTTTGCAGACCGTATTACGCCTGGTAACATCAGCGATGCCATAAAACAGCATACCTAAGAATAAATCGCCCGGCTGTGATGGTCTTTCCGCAGAGGCTTTCAAATTCTGCCATCCGATAATTTACCATTTTGCTAGCTGCCCTTATCAATGCGTGCATAATTCACCAGTTTCTTCCAGACTCCCTACTCTTAGTTCACTTGATACCATTAATCAAAAACAAGCTAAAGGATGCAGCTGACCCTGGCTGGAGCTACCGGCCAATTGCAATCACAACGATCGCATCGAAGATACTGAGTCGGTTTCTTCTTGTGAGACTTCTCCCCTTTCTACACACCACTGACAACCACTTCGGGTTTAAAGCAAACCACTCAACGACACCTGCATCTACATACTGAAAGAATTGCTGAACTACTACCTATCTCAGCATCTCCGGTTTTTCCCCTGTGTTTTCGTAGATGTGAGAAAAGCATTTGACAGAGTAAACTACCTGAAGCTATTCCTGAAGCTACATAAAAAGAGGCACACCCCTATATCTAATTGGCATTTTACATTGCTGTTCTCCACACAGCAATTCTGTGTCAAATGGGCAACGTATTATCGTACACCTTCGGCTCCCTAAACGGGCTTCGGCAGGGGGCATTCTCTCTCCATACCTGTTTAATACGTACACAGATGCCTTGAATGTCAAACTGAACTCACTCCCAATCGGATGCACTGTCAATGAAACAACTATAAACAACCTCCGTTACGCCGACGATATGTTCTGATTTCCCCATCAGTGCATGGCTCCAACGACTCATCGACACTTGCCGCCAATATGCAGAGGAATTTGATATAATCTACAACGAAACCAAGACCAGTGCATGTCGCTGCTCCCGAGATCGCTTAAGCATATTGCAGAACCACAAATTTTCCTCGGAAACCATCGGCTGGAATTTGTGCGCGAATTTCCGTATTTGGTCACATTATTACCGACGACCTAAAAGATACGGCAGACATTGAACAGAGGCGTCGTAAACTATGTGCAACTGGCAACATTGATTGCAAGGAGGTTTGCCTTCTGTCACCGAGACGTGAAACTGCTGCTCTTCCGCTCGTACTGTTACAGTATCTAGGGTGTTTCCTCTGGACGAACTATACCCGAGAGACCATGAGACGTATCACTGTTGAGCACAATGACATTCTGAGACGCCTCACAAACACTCCACGCTACCACTCCGCCACACAGATGTTCTTAGAAAACCACCTGGACAATTTAAAAATCATTGTAAGGCGAACAATGTCCAGCCTGGTAACCCGAGTGAGAAACAGCGGCAAACTCGCTCATACAAAGCATCCTAAGGAGTGAAGCAAGAAGAAGATCTAAATTGTGGAAAGATGGGAAAATGAGGCCTTTGTCCCCTAAAGGACTTAATCTCTGTATTAGCAAGATGTCATCTGGCAGATTTTGTCATTTATATTTTATTGCTGATATTTTATTTTTTTTTTTCATTATTTCTGTGATTACTTATCAAGTTAAAAGTTTTCTTTATATATATATATATATATATATATATATATATATATACATATATATATTATATATATTACTGTGTGTGTTTGTGTGTGTATGTTTGTATATATATATATATATAGTATACATTCAATTTATGTATTTAGCCCTCTGGACCAAGACTACTGTAACCACCTAAGGTCTCTAGTGAAATTTAAGCTATATAATTTGTGCACTAACTGTTATAACTCTCAATGCATTTTTTTTCTCACCAACATTATTACTATTACCAGTATTATGATTACTATCTTTTATGCTACCTCAGCTATTTTGTGGGATAAGTGCCGATTACTAATTTTTCCTATCATGTTGACTCATATATCTAGATGTGTATGTTACTGTGTATGGTTTTGTATGTTCATTGTATATGGTCTTGAACCCGAAATAAAGGATATTATTATTATATTATTATTATTTTATTATTATTATTATTATTATTATTATTATTATTATTATTATTATTATTATCTTATTGATTATTTAGAACGAGTCTATAGTTTTACGTAATGTTTAAAGTCATCATATTTTCCGTTCTCTTAGATATTGTCCTGTAATAGATAAAGTTATTAGGGTCTAAGACCGATGGACGGCTGCATAAACAAAACACAATAGGCATTGACTCTTATATGCTTATAGTAGCCCTATGACTCTTATCTTATAACCCCATAAGTCTAGCTAACAAATACCAACTTTCAGATTA
>NC_087217.1:24075200-24085200 GCF_015104395.2 Macrobrachium nipponense
AAAAAAAAAATTGCACGTTTCACTGGGCCATTCAACCCAACACGTCAGATGTATTCGGGTTTTGGCTATTGATTGTAACAGTAAATACTAATGGTCAATTTGCTACCTTCATTAGGTACTTTCCTTTTCCACCTTCATTTCCCCCATGGCTTCATTATCTGCCTTTTCATCTCTCTAGGTAGGGAGGAATGTTTTCAACATTGTACCAGAGAAATGTCATGCTCTATCAGCCACAGTTGCCTGGTGGAGTATTCTTTATCAGTTCTGATTTGGAATGATTCTGGAATTTCAATGCAAAATTGATGATGTCGAAGGGAAAGTTAGAAATAGGTTCCCTCTGTGCATTTAGTGTCTGCCAGAAATGCTAAATGTAGTAGGTGATATATGCATAACTTTGACTGTTTGTATTTTTTTTATAAAAAAATCTCTTAATGTAGTGGAACTACTCGTTTTAATTTACGTTACTTTCACTTTGAAAGATGCCATTTAAATGAAACATAAACTGCAGAACCTTTGGATAATTTTTTTGTAAGTAATAAAATATTTCTGAGTGTAGTAGAATTATTCGTTTTAGTTTATCTTGTATTACTTATATTACTATTCCCTCTCGAGACTCGGTTTCTCCAATATATCCTGGATCATCGAATACTTTCTCTTTTTTTTAGCTTTCTCTCGACATCCAATAAACAGTAAACATTCAAGGTCGACTTCCTTTTCAGTACCTGTGGATGACAAACCAAGACAGGCCAGTTTATGAATGGGGAACTCAAACTCCATATCCCTCTCATACCCAATATATTGATTTTTATGTCATTGGATTTTTCAAAATGGTGTTATGACCGAGAATTTGAGTTCAGTTTTTTATTTTTTTATTTTTTTACATATCGCCTTTTCGTCCATTCTAGAGCTGATGGGAATAAAGATCAGGATGTTTCATCTTAGAGGGATTATTTGGGTGTGGTTTTTAGGCTGCTTTTATGTTTCTTATCTCTTTAATCTCTCTCTCTCTCTCTGTCTCCTCTGTCTCTTCCTCTCTGTCTCTCTCTCTCTCTCTCTCTCTCTCTCTCTCTCTCTCTCTGTATATCTATTGTTAGTTTTTGTCTCTCTTACTTGATTTCGTCTCGTCTCTCTTTCTATCATCTTTATTTCCAGTTCTCTTTCCTATTTCTTCTTACTTTATTTAATCTCTCTCTCTCTCTCTCTTCTCTCTCTCTCTCTCTCTCTCTCTCTTCTCTCTCTCTTAATTCCTGTCTCCTTTCCCATTTCCTATTTCATTTCATCTTCTCTCTCTCTCTTCTCTCTCTCTCTCTCTCTCTCTCTCTCTCTCTATCTGTTTCGCTTTGCTGACTTAGATCGCTTACCCCTCTCTCTCTCTCATTTTTAATTCTTGTCCCCTGTCTCTGTGCTGTCTTCTCTCTCTTAATTTTTACCTTCGATATCTAACCCCGCTCTCTCTCTCTCTCTCTCTCTCTCTCTCTCTCTCTCTCTCTCTCTCTAATTCTTTTTCCCTGCCTCCCTGCCCTCCGGCTGTCTCTAATAATTTTTACCTTCGATCTCTAACCTCTTCTCTCTCTCTCTCTCTCTCTCTCTCTCTCTCTCTCTCTCTCTCTCAATAATCTTGTAGCTAAATAAGATTTAATGTAAAGGCTCCATTACACGTAAATTTTCTGAGGGACCCATTATCTTCTTAGAAGCAGTCAGAGCCCGAGTAAGTAAGCTTTAATGTTCGTGTAATAATCAGGTGAGCAAAAGAAGGGTTACCTTTGCTTACTTAAGCTTAACTGAAGCTAATTTATGAAATTTCGTAAAATTTTAATTCCAGGGTAAAAGACGATTACAACACTGATTTAAAATGCTTTCAGTGTGTTTATATGAGAATGTGAGCTGATGTGGAAATCAGTGTTTTTTAGACTTTTGTGCTTATATTAGTGTGTAAGCAGATGTGGATGTCACAGTTTTTTCCAGACTTGAGTGGTATATGCAAGACTTTATACGCTCATATACCACACACACAAATGTGTATATATATGTATATATATATATATATATATATATATATATATATATATATATATATAATATATATCAATATATATATAGTATGTGTGTGTGTGTGTGTGTAGTGGTGTGTGTGTGTGTGTTGTGTGTGTGGTATATGAGTGTATACAGTCTTGCATATATATATCATATATATATATATATATATATATATATATAATATATATATATATATATATATAGAATATATGTGTGTGTGTGTGTGTATAATAATATATATATATATATATATATATATATATATATATATATATATATATATATATATATATATATATATATATACATATATGTGTGTGTGTATGTATATATATTTGTGTTTGTGGTATATGAGCGTACACAGTCTTGCATATTACCACTCAAGTCTGGAAAACTGTGACATCCACATCTGGTTACACACTAATATAAGCACAAAAGTCTAAAAAACAGTGATATTTACATCAGCTCACATTCTCATATAAACACATTGAAAGCATTTTTAAGTAACAGTGTTATATATATATATATATATATATATATATATATATATATATATATATATATATATATATATATATATATGTGTGGTGTGTGTGTGTGTGTGTGTATATGTATATATATATATATATATATATATATATATATATATATATATATATATATATATATATATATATACTATATATATATATATATATATATATATATATATATATATATATATATATATATGTAAGAATTACATTATATATAAACCAGTGACCTGGGGTCATGGCATTAGGAGGGTTTTACGTGACCAAAGCAGACTAGATTACGCTATGCGCTGTCTGCAGTAGCCTGATCTAGCTCTAAGCTTTGTCAACATTTTTTATGTTTTATGATAACTTTGCACAACAACTTCCATGGGAAGAGGTTGACTGTTAACCTACGCCGGAAACTTGTAACTTCCGAGCCGCAGACTACGTATGTGTTTTTATATGAATTGCTGAGATAGCTAATGTTCCGCTATCGACGCGATGCTTTAGAATGGCAGTTACACGCCAACTATCAAAACATATCGGTCGTCCGACCGAGCTGCATCTCCTAGTATGGAGTTACAGAATAAAGTTGTTAACTTGTTCAACTAGCCTGTTTGAATCATCTCCTCTAGTCAAGAAAGAACCTCTCTACTAAGATATCCAAGGGAGATGAGAGGAACCAAACATTACTTACGGATGACAGCCGTAAGGAAAGAACAAAAAGTCTATCGCCAAGCGATAAGACATAAGAAGTGGTGGCAGCGTATAAACGAAGAACATAATTAACAAGACCCATATCAGCCGACCGAAGGTCTACAAGAACTAACTTCCACCTTCAACATCAACGAAACACAGAGGAAAACGGGATCTTCAATCAACGCAACAGTTTGTGAAGACGCAACTATGTGCTTCATCGAGAGGAATACAAGCATTTAACACTGACGTTTGAGCAACTGTTATCACTTATCTTCGAGAATCTACACCGGAACGAGGGCGGGCATCGAACATCGACGGACGAAGAAAACAAACACAGAGAACATCACCCGATCTAGCAAGGACGGAGGCTGTGACGTCATCAATCTTGGACTTCACCGCGCATCGTGCACCGAGAGAAGGCCGTGACGTCATCACGACTTCCGACGCGAGACGTGGACAGGAACTGTGACGTCATCCCATGTCAACAATCCTTCGCAATATAATCTGGAGCTAAGTACCATTTTTATCTATTCAGGTCTTTTCCTCAGTGAAGTGTTGTTCATCAAGAGTCGATCGTCCAGTATTCTGGGGGTGAGTTGTTGCCATATTAATCTTCCTTCATTACAGAACCTATCTTCAACTACGAGGTTCTCGCCCGCAGATTAATTTTTTTTTTCTTTTCTAGTTGTCATTAAACCATTTCTTGCAGGAATTCTCCGTATAATATTTTATCATATTATCTGTATTTTTGTATCTTTGGGGATTTTCCTATTATTATAACACACTTATACAGTACATTGCTTATGCGTTTACGTAGTGGTCGAGTGTACTCTTATAGATATTTTGATAGGATTGCAAGGAATAGAAGTGATAAGAAAAAGTGAAAGCCGAAATGGCACCCACTCCGGCTGGCAACCCCAACGTGGTGACTCTCGTTAGCGCGAGGTCAGCGATTGTCCTTTTCAAGGTCGGGTCAATGGGTTCCTGCCTCAAAATGTTGAGGCATGGATCTCATCTGTAGACGCTCATTTAAATGCAAAAAGCATCACAGACCCAGCAGTACAATTACAGGAGGCCAAGAGCTTCGTTGACTTTGCGAAAGGCGACGCAAGTGCGTATCTAAGGGGTGTTTTCTTTCCACGAAGCGCTTACATGGGACGAGTTCAAAATTAGATTACGTGCCGTGTATGGGGTGAAGAGGCTTTAGATGTAGTATTGGCATTGAGAAATATCCTTAACCCAAGCCTCCATGACTCAGCTCAATGTTGTCGATGCGGGCGGCGCTAATTGCCGACCGGCTAAATGAATATCAGGATAGTTTAAGTAACTCCGGGTGGGTTGCGGGTGCTAAAATCAAAGTGAAGGATTTTATCCGTTTGATCTACCTTACGTCTATCACTGTAATGTTGCCTGAAGCGTTAGTACGGTGTTTTGATAAAAAATTGCAGCCCGACAGTACGGAATTAGATGTGTATAAACAAATCAAAAAACACATGTCTAAATGTACCGACCTAGATCCTTCGCTCATTCAAGTTTTTGCAAAAATGAGAACAAGCCACAACAAGTAAATGTGGTACATAATAATAATCAAGTTGCAGGGATGGTTTGTTATAACTGTAAACGACCAGGTCACATGATTTCAGACTGTCGGACGCGTTTTTGTTCAATTCACAATAGTTCAACTCATTCATATAACCGTTGCTACTCGAGGAATCAACAGCAAAATGCTACAAACACGCAACCAGTTGCGAGTGCAAATAAAAAGAAGGGTCCTCAGTACTATAAGAAGAAACAACCAAACGGAAATTCTGCACAACAGCAGAAACAAAACAAATCGTGCTTCAGGTACCTCTGTTCCTGGGCCGTCTAGCCAGAACTCGCAAGGGCAAGCGAATTTTCAGGGTGTGATAAACAAAACAAATACTACGTAGTTCACTCCAAGGGGGGAGAGGGCGATGTTGGGCTATCAATATCAACTCTTTTGTATCAAATAATCAGTTTTAATCATTTATCAGATCATTGTGAGACAATTGATTTTCCTATGAAACACACGGCCGAATCAAAAAAAAAAAAATCTGTAGCAGGTTCCCGTAGATTTGCAACAAATTCATGCAATTATTAGTTCAAAACGAGTTGCGACCAACCTTACATGCAGTAAATTTGGACCATAAGTCATTCACTTTGTTCTTTGATTCTGGTAGTCCAACGTAATATAATGGATTTAAGGACTCATCATTTACTCTTTTCAAATTTCCCTATAGAAAAGTCCGGGAATAAGGCTCTCAGGCATTGGGAATAATGAATTAAATGTTGTGAGCGTAACTCATGTACAGTACAAGGTCGGTAAGCGCACGTTTGCTGATACCTTTGTCGTTGTACAAAACATTAATATGTATCCCGCAGTAATTATCGGATACCCGTCTATGGGCACTCAAAATATTATCTTAGCACCTGCAAAACACGGCGTGTATATCAACAGGGAAAAATTTCATAGGTGGGCTTCTAATACCCTAAAATCAGTTTTAGATAATAAAGAGACAGGCCAGAGTTGTCACTTACATTACGGAACCAATCACCTGTCTCATGAACCAAGAAATAATACAGGCAACCCAACAGAACTCTCGCTCACCCGTAATATCAGCTTGCACGCAAACTCTCGAGCCTAACGTAACTTTAAATATATTAGTGCGTGTAAAGAGAACCTTGCCAGGATCTGAAACATTAATCCTTTCCGAAACTCTGAAAACACACGGATTATCCGTCACACAAGCCGTTTATACAGCGGCTCACAACAAAACAATGTAACATCGAAGTCTGTAATCATTTGAATACCACTTTAGTAATCCACAAAAATCAACATATCTTGGATGCCGAAGTTTATAAACATCGCCTTCTTACGTAGCTGAGATAAATCACGCTCAATCAGTCGCGGATGAAACCCTTTGCAATCTATAAAGAACAAAATCAATCAGGACATTCAAGAAGAAGGAATTCAGCAGAAATTTTTGAATCTGTTAAACTAATATCATGATGTTTTTTCCACTACGGATGGAACCTTAGGAAAAACGGATGTCATCGAGCATCAAAATCAGGCTCAAGGACAAACAGAAAGTAATCTATGTACCTTCGTACCGACTCCTATGAAATTTCAGAATGAGATAACAGAGGAAGTAGGTAAAAATGTTAAAGGAAGGAGTCATTAGGAAATCAAAACAGCCCTTATAATTTTCCGTAATAGTAGTACCGAAAAAAGATCGAACTTGGCGGATATGCGTAGATTTTCGTCGTTTAAATGAAGCAAACAATCCCTGACAGATTCCCAGTACCATGTACCGATGATATCTATCTTTACTAGGCCAGAATAAATATTTCACAAGCCTAGACTTACTAAAAGGATTTCATCAGATTCCGATGGAACCAGAAAGTATCCCATACACTGCCTTCAGCACAGCCAGGGGACATTATGAATTTTTGCGTATGCCTTTTGGTTTACGTTGTGCTCCTATAACTTTTACTCGTATGGTAAACGTCGTGTTTGGAGACTTGTTGGGAGATATCCTACATGCCTACATGGATGACTTAGTAATCTTTTTCCAACACATTAGAAGAACATTTACGTAAATGGAGTTAGTGTTACAAAGGTTAAGGCAGCAGATAATTTAAGGGTAAAGATAAGTAAGTGTGATTTTTTTTAAAACAGAACTAGTCTATCTAGGTTTCACGGTTTCTAGTGAAGGTCTTAAAGTCGTCCACGATAAGGTGTCGGCTATCCGTAACTTTCCGATACCTACTAACGTCAAGGGAATACAGCAATTTTTAGGATGCAGCGGTTACTATCGCCGCTTCATCCGCAACTACTCAATCATAGCCGCTCCCCTACCGATCTTATAAAAAAAGGGCGTAGATTTCGTATGGTCTGAAATTCATCAACAGGCGTTCGATAAATTGAAAGATGAACTGTGTAGTTCTCCTATCTTGAAATTTCCTGACTTCGGTAAGGAATTTTTCATAGCAAACAGACGCCTCAGACCTAGGAGTAGGTGGGGGGTGGGGATTGCTTCAACAATATGATAGACAGTTTTTCCCTATAGCTTTTTATTCAACGTAAACTGAGACCTTCCGAAAGTAAATATGCAGTAATAGACAAGGAAGGGCTCGCTATTGTTAATTCACTCGTGCACTTTAATAAATTCATAATCTACGGTTATCCCGTCAAGGTTCTCACTGATCATAAGCCCCTAACCGACTTCTTTAAAGGCTTTAGTCACAGCCCCAAGCGAACTCGGTGGCACATGATCATTCAGGACTTTGGCGCGAGGATCGGGTATTTACCTGGGAAAGCAAATATCATTGCTGACGCATTATCACGCAACCCCTCTTCATCTTGTACCGAGCCATTAGCTGAATTAATAGATATCTCAACCTCCATGCCCGTTGTTAAAACTATATCCGAACAGGAAGATCTGGGCTGGAGTGCTGAACTATTACAGACGGAACAAAGAAAAGATCCGCAAATAGAAAAAATCATCATTGCGTTAAACGGAAATCCGAAGAGGAAAAGAATACCTAAAGATAAGCAGCAGAATTATATCCTACAGGACAAAATCCTGTGTAGATCCGTGACGAGGAAAACCCGCAACACCTACACCGCAGCTTGAATAACAACCAGGTGGTGGTGCCTATCTCACTCATACCCACTGTCTTAAAGTGGTTGCATGAAAATCCACTGCACGGACACCCGGGTTATACCTTAATGTCACAGAAGGCCAAATCCTTATTTTATTGGCATACGATGCTTAGAGATATAAAAAAGCACATAGCAAATTGTCGCACTTGTCAAGAATACAAAGGGCACACGAAGACACCTGTCAGCCTAGGGCTTACCCCGCGTGCCAAATCAACCCTTTGAAAGAGTACATTTAGATTTATTAACAGGATTCTACGAGTCAGACAGAGGAAATAAGAACCTCCTAGTAATTTATAGACGCTTTGACTCGATATACAGAACTTATAGCGCTTTAAAACAAAAAAACCGCGGTCGAGTGCGCCCTAGGAAGTTTAACGATTGCTTACATTTGTAAACATGGAATTCCCACACATCATTAGCTCAGACTCGGGCGGGGAGTTCAATAATAATTTCCTTAACTCCTTGTGCGAATTCCTTTAGTATAAAGAAAATCAATACCATGATCTATCACCCAGAGTCTAATGGGCTAGTGGAAAGGGCAAATCGTAAGGTTTTAAACATTTTAAGGGTCAACCTAGGGGGGGCAGATCCCAACTGGGACATTGCCATACCTGCGGTACTAAGCACACTTAATCACTCGTATCACGTGTCTATTAAAAAGACACCGCACGAGGCACTGTACGGTATCCCGGCCCGAACGCCTTTTCACATCTTAAGCCTACAACTAATTTATCAAATCCTCTAAAGGATGTTATGGGATGCAAGCATAAGTCGATATAATATAATTCGTAAGAATTTAGAAGAAAGCAGAATCATAATGAAAAAAAATCATGATAAAAAATAGCTAAGCCAACTAGAACATATGCCGTGGGCGATCAAGGTATACATACAAGATACGTGCGTAAAGGTTTAAATTATAAACTGACACCTAAGTTTGAAGGCCGTTTGAACATTTTAGAAAAATTTAACGGCCAATAGAGTTAGGGGTTCAAAATGTATCCAAACCCACTGATGTGAGAATAGTCCCATTGGCACATATCAGAATCTAAAGAAAGGTAGATGGAGTGAGGGGAAAAAAATGGTTGTATTTATGAAACTTGTATAATAAATTATATATATATCTAATTAATCATATTGTAATGTAAACCTATTCTTTTACGCGAGTTATTACATCTGTTTTACTCATTGCAGGTTTTCAAAAATGAATCTGTTATTGTTAGGAGTGATATTGTGTATTCAGACATCTTTGTTGTATGGAAAGAGCGCTAGGACTAAAGACATAGAATTTAATCATGGCTCGATTATCGAGAGAATCGATGATGTATTCATCGTGTCAAGTAATATTGTTATCGAAGTAGATATGCATGCTATTTTCTTACTGAAGATGACGTCCTTAACTTAAACGAAGAAGGACCTGATGAGGTTTGGTATTTCCCTTAAGGAAATGCATGAACGTAATTTTCATGCTAACTCAGAGATTTCACTAGCTCAAACGCTAAGCGTCGCGGAAAATGTTGTCTTATGACATACAAAATAAAACCGCCGAGGCAGAAGAACTCGCTCGTGACCTGCTGATGTGGTCTGTGCGGCACCATACTCTTGAACGCCGCAACCCGCTTATTCTAGCTGGACTAAACATCTTAGGATCAGTTGCGAATCTAGGCTTAGGAAATCAAATCGCCTCAAGATAAATAATCAAAATAAAAGAATTGAGTTTTTGCAACACAAAACGGAACTGGCCTTATCAGAACTTCGCAGCCAGTTATCTTCGATCAATCAAATAATGAATATCGTTAATGAACATTCAAATAATATCGATCAGGTCATGGAAGTTCAACATTTGCTGGCTACTTAGCTTACTATAGTTCGAAAATAGTCATATCCGTGTGAAAATATCACATTTTATTGAAAAGTCAAAAGATTACGTAGAAGCAATTACGTTAGCAACAAAGGGTGTGTTATCTCCTCACCTCATGCCTATTAAAGATCTGACGTTAACTTTGGAAAACGGACGGGAGAAGCTAGGGTATATTCCTTTATTAGATGCCCATAAAGTAGAATT